>NW_027456508.1:22500-72500 GCF_040206685.1 Ascaphus truei | reverse complement strand
CTCCCCCACACACTCTCGCTCTCTCCCCCACACACTCTCACACTATGGATCTGGATATCTTAACTGCCCTATACTACACTGAAATAACCTATACTGCTTACTTCCAGATCTGACTCAAGCTTCACACGGAAGACATCGAACCCCCCCTAACCCAGAAGACAGGTAACGAACACTTCCCCTCCAATGTATAACATTGCGGGAATGAGGGTACCTGGACTTTGAGGGTCTGCGGATCAGGTAAGATCCCAGACGGGATTGCTGCTTTAAATATTGTGAAGCGGGGGCATCCAGACACTAGTTAAGGGGTGCAGGAAACTAGTCATCCACATCTGGCTTTTTTTTTCTAGATTTGACATTTATACACACACACACACACACACACACACACACACACACACACACACACACACACACACACACACACACACACACACACACACACACACACACACACACACACACACACACACCAAGGACTAATTGTAGTATAATGTAATACAATAAATAAACTAATATCAAAAACGAATGTTCTTACTAGGAATTTATTCAATTTATGGCTTTTTTTAAAATGCGTGGCTGGGGGCGGGACTAGAGGCGGGGTTGGGGGTGGGGTTGGGGGCGGGACTAGGTGGCGAGTAGATTTTTTGGTTCGGCGAGTAGATTTTTGGGTGATTTGTCAAGCACTGTATATATATATATATATATATATATATATATATACATATATATATGTGTGTGTATATGTGTATATATATATTTACACACACATATACACACACATAATGTTATAGGTTAGCGGTGCGTGAACTGGGGGGCGGGAGATTTGTCTGGGGGGGCGCGGGGGCGGGTGCAGAGGTCCCGCGCTCCTCCCCAAGGCATTTAAATGAAATGCCGGGGATCACGTGAGGCCTCTGCAACAGTAACACTGACCGGGATTCAGACACGTCTCCATGGCAACGTGGCATCAAATGACACCGCGGGGTCATGTGACGTCACTCGACCCCGGAGTGTGCTGGCAGGTAGGAGAGGGGGCGCAAGACCGGGGGAGGCCAGGCAGGGGGACGCAGCTTCAGAAGTTTGCGCTCCCCTGTTATAGATTACCATGCCAACAAATTGTAATAGTGCTACAGGGATCAATAAATATTACATTTAATACTTAATTATTGTGATGTTTCTAATCTACTGTGTGTTACAAATAACATTAATATCTTACAACTGAATACATTGCAATAATGTGATACCTATTTATTTGTGATTTAAAGTGTGTTACATAGTGATAAATTATCTAATAAATAAATCTTAAACTAATCCCACACAGTGACTACTTAATTCTGTGAATAAATGTGTTTTTAATGTCATTACTATGAAGGAGATGAAGATATAGTGTATATATAAATTCCTACCTGCAAACGCCGTCTTAGCCTGTCAGAATACGCGCAGAGTGACCTGTCGTGACACGTCAGGTCACTCTGTAACCGAACCCGGATCTGTGACGCATATGTACTGAGGTGGGGTTGGATCCCCCACGGTTATTTCTTGTTTTATTAATAAATAATTTACTATATTTTAATCTCTGGTGCGCATTGTGTGCATTTTTCTTCTTGCCTGCACAGTGCTTCAGATGCTGCATCTGAAAAAATGCCGGTGGATCGGGATGTGAGGTAGGGAAGTGACGTCCGCGCCGGAACGTTATTGCCACGCCTCCAAATATTCATTGCCACACCCCCAAATCGCGCCGAAGCATACCCTGCAAAGCCATAAAAAAGCTCAGACTTCAGCAAGTGTATTGCAGCGTGTGCGCCTTCCCTCCGTCTGAAATACTATAGACGCAGCCTTATCGACGCTTACTAAATAGGCCCGTGTCTCTCTCTCTCTCTGTGTCTCTCTGTGTCTCTGTCTCTCTCTCTGTGTGTCTCTGTCTCTCTCTGTGTGTCTCTGTCTCTCTCTGTCTGTCTCTCTCTGTGTGTCTCTCTGTGTCTCTCTCTCTCTCTCTGTGTCTCTGTCTCTCTCTGTGTGTCTCTGTCTCTCTCTGTGTGTCTCTGTCTCTCTCTGTGTGTCTCTGTGTCTCTGTGTGTGTCTCTGTGTCTCTGTCTCTCTCTGTGTCTCTGTGTATCTCTGTGTATCTCTGTGTGTGTCTCTGTATCTCTGTCTCTCTCTGTGTCTCTGTGTGTGTCTCTGTGTCTCTCAAATCAAATCAGCTTGATTGGCATGTCAAAAAAACATTTCAGTATTGCCAAAGCATGAGTAATAGGGGGTGTGGGACAATGATTACACGAATACTAGGGGGTACGGTATAATGGTTATACAGTACATTACTTTTGTCTCTCTCTCTCTGGGCCTCATGCAGAGAGCATCGTTATTTCAAAATTCGCCATTTTTTGTACAATTTCGCGCAGAAACCGGCAGAAAATGGCGAGTTACGAAAAACGCGCCATTTTGTTTTTTCTATTGCTAAAACCCGCCTCGCGGCTGGCGAGAACCTCCGTCTCGCCATTTTTAAAACTCTCCGAATGCAGAGAGGTACGAACGGCATGTAGCGGCTGTTCGCGCCAGGGAAATGGCGCGATTTTCTCATTTTTGCCGCGCCAGGAAAAGTTGGCAATAAAATGGCGCTCGCCGCCTATAGCAAAGGGGGGAAAAAAGCCGCGATTTTTTTTTTACACATTTCTGAAGCGCGCATCTTTCCCATTCAAACTCGACACACGCATCCATGTTAAACATAGCAGAATTCGCACTTTTCTGCATATGGAGAATAAAACTCTCCAAAAAAGCTACTTTTTATGAAATTCGCCAATTTGAAAATTCTATGCTCTCTGCATGAGGCCCTCTGTGTCTGTCTCTCTCTCATTCTCTGTGTCTCTCTCATTCTCTGTGTCTCTCTCATTCTCTGTGTCTCTCTCATTGTCTGTCTCTCTCTCATTCTCTGTCTCTCTCTCATTCTCTGTCTCTCTCTCATTCTCTGTCTCTCTCTCTCATCCCTGTATGATAGGTATGTTCCAACTCTATTTTTTGCTCTTCTTTTCCGTTTGAGAGGAGGGAGTCCCTCACCTCTTCAGCCACACACCAGGAACGCTGGATTGCTTTCAGACGCTCGGAGAGGCGGATACAGTCGTGGATTGCAGGCACTGATTTATCTGGTAAGTACCGCAAACATGCTTGAACAAGGGCCGTAGACATTTTATTTGATGGTTTAGATTACCATTGTCTGTGGTTGTTAGTTATTGGTATTAGAGTTTTTTGATGTTGTTACGAATCAAGTACATTTTGAAGTAGTAATCCCCTCCGAACTGGGCATTCCTGGCCAATAATGCCCTGGCTGTAAGAGTTGAAGGGCCCAAGCAAAGCCCCCACCTCTATACACACTAACACTGCAGGGGCATCAAAGTGTCTCATTGTCATGGCAACGGGGGGTGTCACGTGATGTAATTTGTTTAATAAATTATTTTTTAAGGTGTCCCGGTTTTTCATTTTCGAAATCTGGTCACCCTATGTATTTATGCTGCATTCAGTGTTGTAATGTGCTGTAATTGGGTTACATGGCGTACATAGTGTATATACCGCATTCAGGGTAAGTGCTGTATGTGGATTATAAAGTGTATATATGCTTCATTCAGGGTTATAAAGTCGTTTATAGAGTATATACTGCATTCACGGTTACGTGCGGCATGTGGAGTATAAGGTGTTATAATGTGCTTTAAGTGGGTTACATGGCGGGTATAGTGGATATACTGCATTCAAGGTTACGCGCCGTATTGGATTATAACGGGTATATATGCTACAGTCAGGGTTATAATGTGCGGTATTTGGGTTACAGGGGTGTATACGGTACCGCAGTGGTGGTGGCGTGCTGTATTTGGATTATATGGTATACACTGCGATCATGGTTACGTGCTGGGTTCTGAATATAATGTTTATAGACCACATGCGCGGTTACATGACGGGTTTGGATTATATGGTGTATATACTTATCCCCCCTCATCCACTGATGAAGTGACCACATTGCGTCACGAAACGCGTATGGAGAGGGAGGAGCTAGAACTGACACGGTCTTCAGAAGCAGGAGCATAGCGATCAGGAGAGACGCCAGAGTGTGACATCAGAGTGTGACATCACGAGGCGTAGCGCGGGCTGACGGCAGTTACCCAGAGAGGTGAGCAGAGCACATTCTGCAGTGCTGGCCACCTCAAGCTGAATCTCGCAGAGTAACTACTGAGAGTTAGACGCCACTTCAGGGTTTGCAAACAACAATAGCGCCATCCTCCCAGAAGCCTGCCTACCTGATTGTATCAAGCTGCGGACAGCACGTTGTCAGCTGTTTTTACACAGCCTGGTTTATGTGAGTAAGCCCTTGGCTGTTTTTTATTTTTATTGTAATAAATTTTTATCAATCTGCACCATCATCTTCCATGTTATTTCCTTTCTGGGAACACATGGGAACTATGACCAAGTGGTAATGCTGTGAACAGACAGAAAACCTGGAGGATAGACATACAACACGTGGCATTCGTGATATCTGGAAGAGAAGAGGTTAAAAGCACAGATTGTCTCAAAGGAACAATAACACAGCAAGTCTGTAAGTTCATTACTTTAATCTGTTGTGGAGTTATTTATGGATTCTTGTGGCTGCGCAATGGTCTTTTCCTTTTTGTCCATTACATACTAGGAGGAGTTCGGAACCAGCAGCCAGCAATTGGATCACCATCGCTCCATCAGCTGGAATATTGAAAAGAACTTTCCATATCTATATGGACTAATCATTGGACTGGGGTATTGTTGTAGCCTGAAGCGCCGGGTCATTACATTTTTTGTACAAAAGATAGGGCGATGGAAGTCTAACAGATACCGGTCCTATATCAGGCCCGCATTATCTGGTATTTAGCGTGCTTGGATAAACCCCCTCATCCTCTTTATGCCTTCACAGACGCCGCACCCACTTGGATAATCGGAGACTCGCTTATACACTGGGCAGAGAAGCGGGCCGTCAAACGCCCATGCGGGGCTAACCTCGGGTTGCGAACGGAGGAGGCAAATGTGGTATGGGGGGGAGGTAGGGGGCTGCGGTGGGCTCAGTTGCTCCCGCGGCTAATGGTGATGGGCAGGGATAGGAGGGCGCCGCAGATCTTGCTCCTCCACGTCGGGGGCAACGACCTGGCCGCTCGACGCTACTTCGAGCTGGTTAATTCAATAAAACACGACCTAGCCCTCATGCTCGCCCGTTGGCCAGAAGTACAGATCGTTTGGTCGGACATATTGTGCAGGAGAGTGTGGAGGGGCGCAAGGGCACCGGGCGCCATCGACTGAGCGCGGGTCAAACTGAACAAGATGGTGGGGAAGTTTGTGACGCAGTGTGGGGGATGGCAGATCACCCATCCCGAGTTCGACAACAAGTCAACTGGCCTGTTCCCGGCCGACGGCACACACTTATCCGAGATAGGGGCGGACTTGTTCAATAACGAATTGCAGGAGGGGCTGGAGAGGGTCCTTGCGGGGTTGGCGGCACGGTCTAATTTAAGGAGGTTTAAATAGAGCCGTGAGTGGCGGCAGTTCGGGGGTAAGTGCTTGTCCTTGCCAGATGGGCTCGGGGCGGGCGTCGACCGGGGGTAGGAGCGATTGGGCGGGGTCAAGCTAACGTGACACCCGGGAACCCACTCGCGACAACGGCCGGCTCTTTAGGGGTCGGCCGGGTACGGGGGTGGCAGGCCAAGGCCTGGCTGACCCTCTGACCCCACTCTGGCTTGGACTAGCGCTTACTCCAGTATTATGATTGTTAATAAACAAAGCCGCAGCCTTTTATACCTCCAAACTGAGTCTGTCATTACTTGTCTGTTATATGTGGGTACCGTTTCCAAGTGGGAGGGGGTCCCTCGCAGCCTCCCTGGTCAAGCAATCCCTCCAGCCAATTAGGCGAGGGAAGCCCATGACCAGGGGGCAAGCCCCCCTCCCCCCTCACCTCGCTGGGATCTCTGGGCCGCCGTCGCGGCCCCCCCTGGGGGGGGGAGGGGACAGGCCTAGGGCAGTACAAAAGAGACAGCCGGGAGCTGAATCTTCCATTCTGCTCCCGGTCTGCTGCGAAGTATCCAACCCACCCACCCCATTAGCAAGACAGTCGGGGGCAGACGCTTGCCCCCGGCCACTCCATGGAGTATTTACAATTCCCTTGGTGATAAGCTGTCTGCACTACCTGTAAGCTGTAACATGTACCATCATATTTTACAGGGCAGTGTCCGAAGATCTCCCGAGAAACAAAGGACTGAAGTTCCTTCAGGAGGCTCCAGTTGGTCATTTTACCACTGTCGCGGCGGCAGTTCGGGGGTAAGTGCTTGTCCTTGCCAGATGGGCTCGGGGCGGGCGTCGCCCGGGGGTAGGAGCGATTGGGCGGGGTCAAGCTAACGTGACACCCGGGAACCCACTCGCGACAACGGCCGGCTCTTTAGGGGTCGGCCGGGTACGGGGGCAGAAGGCCAAGGCCTGGCTGACCCTCTGACCCCACTCTGGCTTGGACTAGCGCTTACTCCAGTATTATGATTGTTAATAAACAAAGCCGCGGCCTTTTATACCTCCAAACTGAGTCTGTCATTACTCGTCTGTTATATGTGGGTACCGGTTCCAAGTGGGAGGGGGAGGGGGTCCCTCGCAGCCTCCCTGGTCATGCAGGAGACAGAAAGGTAGATAGAGACACAGACAGAGAGCTACCAGAGAAGGTGTTACATGGGTGAGTGCTGAGTTATTACTGTGACTCTCTGATGCTAACATGACATTAGGTTCTGGGCTCTGCGTCCCACACATGATGAACACCATGACTGTATAAAACTGAGGGGTACATATATATGTATATATATATAGCAACTGTAAATATTACTGTATGTTCATTTGCATGTCTTAGACAGGTCTGCAACCCTGTCTTTCCCCATTATCACCCAGCATACAGCGCTTCCACTGCAGCAAGGGATTCTGGGAAATGACATGCAAATGAGCACTCAGTGCCACCTTTTGTCTCAAGCTCGTATTACACAAGCCAATCCTCAAGCCAATGCATGCTGTTTTAAACACAGCTTTTAGACAGAGGCTGGGATGAGATGCAAAGCCATTAAACCCACTCACAGACATTTTTTTTTTTTTACGGTTCACATATTAACAACCATTTAGTATCATTTTACAGAAAATAATAAACCGAAAACATCACTATACAATCCTTATATTGCCAAGACAAAAACCAACCCAAAGGCACAAAACCATTCTAAAAAGCCAAACAAAACAACACATTCCAAGGCATCATCTGTGCATCTACTACCAAACACACTCAATGCAAAAAAATATGGTTACTTCCCATTTCTACACGCGACTTTTCGTACTTTCCACAGGACATTTAACATTGCATCTAATTACTTCACGTGTCCCAGCAATTTCTCTAACGCCTCACGGATATGATACGTACTACATTGTATTCCTAATTTTCTTACTTCCTCTTTAGACACCTCTGCTTTTGGGAACTGTACTTTCAGCCATTCCGTTTTTGAAACATTTAACCCTAAGTCACCTGCCTCTTTATTTATATTATTTATCACCTCTTTTACATGCCACTCCCTCGCCTTCCTTTCTCTCTCGCTTTCATAACTTACTTTTGTTCTTCCACTAAGGCCTGCCTTTTCTCCTTTTCCCCCTTTACTTTCCCTAATCTCTCCCCCTTCACCCCCACTCTGTTGGCCTGCCTTTCCATCACTTTCATTCCCACTTACTCCACTTACACTTCCCTGTATTTTAGTTCCCTCCACGCTTATCTGGCTTTGTGAGGACGAGCTATTGCCCTCACTTCTCTCCTTCTCTCTCACCTCTCCCCTAGCCTCTTTTATTTTAACCCACTGTACATGCTCCTTTTTTAATTCTTCATACTGCTCTTTTGTCAGCTGTTTTCTTTGGTACATCAGTTTTTCTAATCTTTCTATTATCTGTTCCTCACTACTCCCCCCATGCTGCTTCCGAAAAATACCAACCCAAAATAGAACATCTCCCACTGCGTCTTCAAAATGTTCCATCTTCACTTTTAGGGTTACTTTCCCTGATACTTTTACAACTTTACCCTCTACACCTTCCTCTCTAGGCTCCCCTTTACTCTGGCTATCCTTATCTTCTTTTGTTTCTATCCCTTGCAGATTTTTACGCTTTTGAGCTTTTTTCCCTCCTATTTCCATTTCCTCCTCCAAGACATCTTGGGGACCTTCCCTCCCCCTCTTTGCATCTTGAAACTCCATACTTTCCGCCCAGCTAGGTTCCACCACACTCAATGACCGTATTTCCCCCTCCCCCGCATCTTTCTGATGCACTGCTCCCGTCTCCTCCCCTCCCCCCCACCTCCAGTTTCTGGGCCAAGGAGTCCAGGAAGAGATCTTCCTCTTTTATCTCCACGATATCACTTATAGAACCCGCCAAACCCTCTATTGGGCCACTTGCTAGCATTTCTTCTCTTCTTAAATCCTCCTCATACATTGCTGTTATAGCCGGATCAAGCCCTCCCTCTTGGGAACTCTCCATCTCAAAAATTCCCTGACCCTCAACTGTCTCTTCCCCTTCGTCTAGCACAATGTCCCCTTTTGCTGCCTGGGCATATGTCCTTTTAGTGCACTGCCAAGTGTCCTTCCTCTCCGCAAAGATGGCATCTCTTAGGGACTCCACAGTTGGCTGCAGTATGTCCCTCTTCCCCGCAATTACGGCACACAATTCCCGTTTTCGTGCAACCCTCCTTTGTATGTCCATAAGTGTGGCAATGCCTGCAATATAGAGGCTGTCCCGGGTAAAACAAAAATCCTCTGTCTCCTCTGATATTGAAAATGGCCGGTGGGTGTGTCACTCCTTCCGCACATGATGGATCCCGTCTCAACCGTACCCAGAAACGTCTGGGGTTTTGCCCCTGGTGACTGGTACCGTGCGCGAGTCGGCGGCGGTGCGCGGAGGCGGCAGCGTGAGGAGGATGCGGCGGCCGTATTTTTTTTTCCCCCCCAATAGCAGGATGCCGGGGGCGGGGCTTTAGAGTAGAAGCAGGGGATTGGTTGGAGGTCAGGATTTGCCGGGGGCGGGGCTTAGTATTGGGGACGGATGTAGTGTGTGTGTGTGTGTGTGTGTGTGTGTGTGTGTGTGTGTGTGTGTGTGTGTGTGTGTTCACCAGAAGGAAGGCTCACAGCTGGCAACTGAAACTGCCGGCAGACTGGAAAAAAGCCTCACTACTTATGGCTCCCTACAGTGGCACTACAGGTAAGCCCCATGTCGCCTGTGTGTGTGACTGCCCCCTTCCCAGTCTGTGTGTGTGTGTCTGCCCCCTTCCCAGTCTGTGTGTGTGTGTCTGCCCCCCTCCCAGTCTGTGTGTGTGACTGCCTCCCCTCACTACTTCTGGCTCCCTACAGTGGCACTACAGGTAAGCCCCATGTCACCTGTGTGTGTGACTGCCCCCTTCCCAGTCTGTGTGTGTGTGTCTGCCCCCCTCCCAGTCTGTGTGTGTGACTGCCCCCCTCCCAGTCTGTGTGTGTGTGTCTGCCCCCCTCCCAGTCTGTGTGTGTGACTGCCCCCCTCCCAGTCTGTGTGTGTGACTGCCCCCCTCCCAGTCTGTGTGTGTGACTTCCCCCCCTCCCAGTGTGTGTGACTGCCTCCCCTCCCAGTCTGTGTGTGTGACTGCCCCCCTCCCAGTCTGTGTGTGTGACTGCCCGCCTCCCAGTCTGTGTGTGTGTGACTGCTCCCCTTTCCAGTCTGTGCAAGTGTGACTGCCCGCCTCCCAGTCTGTGTGTGTGACTGCCCCCCCTCCCAGTTTGTGTGTGTATGACTGCCTGCCTCCCAGTCTGTGTGTGTGACTGCCCCCTCCCAGTCTGTGTGTGTGACTGCCCCCCTCCCAGTCTGTGTGTGTGACTGCCCCCACTCCCAGTGTATGTGTGACTGCCCCCCTCCCAGTCTGTGTGTGTGACTGCCCGCCTCCCAGTCTGTGTGTGTGTGACTGCTCCCCTTTCCAGTCTGTGCAAGTGTGACTGCCCCCCTCCCAGTCTGTGTGTGTGACTGCCCCCCCTCCCAGTTTGTGTGTGTATGACTGCCTGCCTCCCAGTCTGTGTGTGTGACTGCCTCCCCTCCCAGTTTGTGTGTGTATGACTGCCCCCCTCCCAGTCTGTGTGTGTATGACTGCCCTACCTCCCAGTGTGTGTGACTGCCCCCTCCCAGTGTGTGTGTGACTGCCCCCCCTCCCAGTGTGTGTGTGACTGCCCCCTCCCAGTATGTGTGTGACTGCCCCCCCTCCCAGTGTGTGTGACTGCCCCCCTCCCAGTGTGTGTGACTGCCTCCCCTCCCAGTGTGTGTGTGACTGCCCCCCCACCCAGTGTGGGTGTGTGACTGCCCCCCACCCAGTGTGGGTGTGTGACTGCCCCCCTCGCAGTGTGTGTGTGACTGCCCCCGCACCCAGTGTGTGTGTGTGTGTGTGACTGCCCCCTGCCAGTCTGTGTGTGTGTGACTGCCCCTCCCTCCCAGTGTGTGTGTGACTGCCCCCCTCCCAGTGTGTGTGTGACTACCCCCCTCACAGTCTGTGTGTGTGTGACTGCCCCCCCTCCCAGTCTATGTGTGTGTGACTGCCCCCCCTCCCAGTCTGTGCGTGTGTGACTGCCCTCCCCCTCCCAGTCTGTGTGTGTGTGACTGCCCCTCTCCCAGTCTGTGTGTGTGTGACTGCCCCCCCTCCCAGTGTATGTTTGACTGCCCCGCTCCCAGTCTGTGTGTATGTGTGACTGCCCCTCCCTCCCAGTGTATGTGTGACTGCCCCCCCTCCCAGTCTGTTTGTGTGTGTGACTGCCCTCCCCCTCCCAGTCTGTGTGTGTGTGACTGCCCTCCCCCCTCCCAGTCTGTGTGTGTGTGACTGCCCCTCTCCCAGTCTGTGTGTGTGTGACTGCCCCCCTCCCAGTGTATGTTTGACTGCCCCCCTCCCAGTCTGTGTGTATGTGTGACTGCCCCCTCCCAGTCTGTGTGTCTGTGTGTGTGTCTGTCTGCCCCCTGCCACTGTGTGATGCCCCTCTCCCAGTGTGTGTAAGTGCCCCCTCCAAGTCTGTGTGTGTGTGTGTCTGCCCCCTCCCATTCTCTGTGTGTGTGTGTGTCTGCCCCCCTCCCATTCTGTGTGTGTGTGTGTCTGCCCCCCTCCCATTCTGTGTTTGTGTGTGACTGCCCCCCCCCAGTGTGTGTGTGACTGCCCCCTCCCAGTGTCTGTGTGTATCAGTGACAGAATGTATACAGACACCAACCCACTCACCCACTCACCCACGTGTCAGTCAGTCACCCACGTGTCAGTCAGTCACCCACCCATATGTCAGGCAGTCAGTCACCCACCCACCCACGTGTCAGGCAGTCTAACATGTCAGCCAGTCACCCACCCACGTGTCAGTCAGTCACCCACCCACGTGTCAGGCAGTCAGTCACCCACTTGTCAGGCAGTCAACCCAAGTGTCAGGCAGTCACCCACCCAAGTGTCAGGCAGTCTCCCACTAATTGAGCCAGCTGTGCTGAAGTAGGGATATCCTAAAAACCTGGCCTGTGTGCGGCCCTCGAGGACTGGAGTTGTGCAGGCCTGCCCTAGAGAAAGTGCAGCGCACCATGATCCAGAGAAGAGGCAGGTCTGGCAAAAATCTATCTTTATTAGAAAGTCATAAAAACAAGGGATGCAACCCCACCCCATTCTGCCACATAACCAGGATGCTGACACCCACCTGATGACGTCAGAGCTACCATATGGCGCCCCCTAGTGACGTCAGACGTCTAGGTCTAAATCCCTGGCAATACAGCATAGAGCTGCCTTGGAGGACTGCAGCCACAGCCACACATGGGGGAGTGTTCAGTCTGGGGAGAGGTGTGGCTGAGGCTGCAGTCCTCCAAGACAGCTCTATGCTGTATTGCCAGGGATTTAGACGTCTGACGTCACTAGGGGGCGCCATGTGGTAGCTCTGACGTCATCAGGTGGGCGTCAGCATCCTGGTTATGTGGCAGAGCCGGGAGGGGTGAGTATCAGGGGGGGTGGTATATATTGTGACTGTTTTCTTGTGTTTGGTAACCTTCACCTTGAGAAAGGCTGTATTTGACTGCCGAAACGTTGGACTTTATGGCATATTAAACCTCCTTTGAGTAAGACCGTGTGCCTGCTTCTTCTTCTTTGTCCGGCTACAGGAAGGGTCAGGAGACAGGGAGGACAGAGGCAGGAGAACCCCATCTGGCTCCGGCCTTGCCTGTCCCTACGAATACAAACATACAACCCCTCACTGAATAACATAGCCCTAACCCCATGTAATAATCCTGGGTGTAAACAAAATAATGGTTTTATGAATATTGTAATGGTTTATTAGGGACCTAGGAGGTGGCCAGTGGGGCTGTTATGTGTATTTGTGTTTATTGTGGGTAGCGGGGGTGGGTGAACCGGGTATTGGCCCCAAGGATGGGTGTTTAGGCCTACCGGGTGGGGGGGTAGTGGGAGGGGTTAACCCCTTCATTACCTTAGCGGTATTAACCGCTAAGTTAAAGAAGAGGTTAAGTCATCCCCCAACCCCCTGGCAAGGCCTAAACACCCAGCCAGGGCCAAATACCACCTTCTCCCACCCCCGCTACCCACAATAAGCCTGGCACGGGTGTATAACCCCTTCATTGCCTTGGCGGTAATGAAGTTGCCTGTAAATGCATTTTTTATGCATGGGATTCATGCCGGGGGTCTCTGATGCTGATATTAATGGATATCAGCTCCGGGATACATGCATTTTATTTTCATCGCAGCTTCACCCCACCTTCTTGCCTACTTTTGTGGCTGGACAATTTGGAGAAGAAACAGCAATTTTAAAGTGGCTGATCAGGGCTTATAGAATTGAGCGTGTTTGAAAAACTGGCGATCAGTGCCGAAAAGTGGCTTATCACCGCGCATCTGCAGATTTTATTTATTTATTTATTTTCCGGCAAAAAAAAAAACGGTTATTTTTGCTCTAATCGCCAGCTTCTCTGGGCTTACTGAATCGCTGTAGGCGATTACTGCATGAGGGCCTTAGGGAGGATTTGTTCCTGTAAAGTACACCTAGTTTGGCATAGGATTTGGATGTCAGGGTATCAATGTGCAACCCAAATGTTAAATGGGAGTTGAACTATATGCCCAGATATTTCAAACCAGTAACAGGGGCTAGGATGGTATTAGAGCTGGTTTTTATCTGAAGCTCTGTGGTAGCTTTAGCAATTTAGCTCTGGTCCCAAATACCATTGTTACAGTCTTGTCAGTGTTTAAAATCAGTTTGTTTTGGGAAATCCAGTTTCAAGTCTCAAAAAATCAGATTGAAGTATGTGTTCAAGGTCAGAGAGGCGAGGGCTGCGTGCATATAGGATAAGATCTAAGGCCTCTCACAATAACCCGTTAGGAATATAAATTCCTCATCTATCCGACATAAGTATAAAATATACTCTACCTAGACCCCTAATACAGAGTTACCCACCTTATACGGGAGCAGCTGCCAGACGAGTATAGTAAATGTATCTTATTTCTTTTGCCACTGGAAGGCAGCGTGGAGTTACACGGAGTGGCGCCCGTAAGGACGACGTGCCAGTTAGGCGGAAGGAGACGCGCACACACTTTTATGTGACACGGATATATTTGGGGAGGGATTTTGTAGTCTGAGTGAGAAAATTGATATTTTGTCACAATGGAAAAATGGAAAAATTAACCATTTAAATATGCACAGATTTTATCCCACTTTTGGAAATTAGGGATGTTGCCTAAAAGTTTGAGAATGCATAAAGTGCCACCCCTGGGCTTTAATGAAGCAGCATTTGTGGGATAACGGGAACAGCATTCTGTATAAAGGTATTTTGGGCTCGATATAAATAATTGAAGCCAAAAACTAATATTAAGGGGCCTATGCAGAGAGCAGCGCGAACGGAAATTTCGGCGTTTTTAGCGCTATATGGCTATAATAAGGTTGGAAATGTTAAATGGGAGTTGAACTATATGCCCAGATATTTCAAACCAGTAACAGGGGCTAGGATGGTATTATAGCTGTTTTTTATCTGAAGCTCTGTCATTGGTAGCTTTAGCAATTTAGCTCTTTTCCCAAATACCATTGTTACAGTCTTGTCAGTGTTTAAAATCAGTTTGTTTTGGGAAATCCAGTTTCAAGTCTCAAAAAATCAGATTGAAGTATGTGTTCAAGGTCAGAGAGGCGAGGGCTGCGTGCATATAGGATAAGATCTAAGGCCTCTCACAATAACCCGTTAGGAATATAAATTCCTCATCTATCCGACATAAGTATAAAATATACTCTACCTAGACCCCTAATACAGAGTTACCCACCTTATACGGGAGCAGCTGCCAGACGAGTATAGTAAATGTATCTTATTTCTTTTGCCACTGGAGGGCAGCGTGGAGTTACACGGAGTGGCGCCCGTAAGGACGACGTGCCAGTTAGGCGGAAGGAGAAGCGCACACACTTTTATGTGAAACGGATATATTTGGGGAGGGATTTTGTAGTCTGAGTGAGAAAATTGATATTTTGTCACAATGGAAAAATTAACCATTTAAATATGCACAGATTTTATCCCACTTTTGGAAATTAGGGATGTTGCCTAAAAGTTTGAGAATGCACAAAGTGCCACCCATGGGCTTTAATGAAGCAGCATTTGTGGGATAAAGGGAACAGCATCCTGTATAAAGGTATTTTGGGCTCGATATAAATAATTGAAGCCAAAAACTAATACAGCTAAACCCCGTTATAACGCGCCTCGTTATACCGCGATTCGGTTATAACGCGGTTTTCCCGTGGCTCCCGTTTTTAAAAAAAAAAAAAAAAAAAAAATTTTTTAATTTTTTTAAAAAAAATTTTTTTACATTTTTTTTTTTGCACACTGCACTCACTCACTGCACACACACTGCTCATTGCTCACACTGCCACACTGCACACACACTGCACACTGCACACACACTGCTCATTGCTCACACTGCACACACTCACTGCACACACACTGCTCATTGCTCACACTGCCACACTGCACACACACTGCACACTGCACACACACTGCTCATTGCTCACACTGACACACTGCACACACACTGACACACTGCACACACACTGCACACACTCACGCACACTCACACACACTCACACACACTCACACACACCCACACACACTTACGCACACTTACGCACACTCACGCACACTTACAGACACACACACACACACACACACACACACTTACACACACTTACACACACTTAGACACTCACAGACACTTACACACACTCACACACACTCACACACACTTAGACACACTTAGACACTCACAGACACTCACAGACACTCACACACACTTACACACACTTACACACACTTACACACACTCAGACACTTACACACACTCACAGACACTTACACACACTCACACACACTTAGACACTCACAGACACTCACACACACTTACACACACACTCAGACACTTACACACACTCACAGACACTTACACACACTCACACACACTTAGACACACTTAGACACACTTAGACACTCACAGACACTCACACACACTTACACACACTTACACACACACTCAGACACTTACACACACTCACAGACACTTACACACACTCACAGACACTTACACACACTTAGACACTCACAGACACTCACAGACACTCACACACACTTACACACACTTACACACACTTACACACACACTCAGACACTTACACACACTCACAGACACTTACACACACTCACACACCCATATACACACACACACACTTTCTCTCCCATATATACATACACACACACTCTCTCACTCTACACAGACGGGGGGTGGGGTCGGAGCAGAGGAAAGGCCGCGACCAGCACCACCACCCGCTCCCCCCCCTCCTCCCGCGCAGGCAGCGGGAGCACCGGGGACAGCGGTGGGGAGAAGAAACCCCCCGCTACAACCTCCATGCAGGCAGCGGGATCTCAGGTAAGCGGCGACCTGAGGGACATCCCCACTCCCATCTCCTGCCCCGCGGCCTGTCCCGCGGTGACAGGGGGAAGCGGGGACAGGAGAGACATCCCCGCTCCCATCTCCTGCCCCGCGGCCTGTCCTGCGGTGACAGGGGGAAGCGGGGACAGGAGAGACATCCCCGCTCCCATCTCCTGCCCCGCGGCCTGTCCCGCGGTGACAGGGGGAAGCGGGGACAGGAGGGACATCCCCGCTCCCATCTCCTGCCCCGCGGCCTGTCCCGCGGTGACAGGGTGAAGCGGGAACAGGAGAGACATCCCCGCTCCCATCTCCTGCCCCGCGGGCTGTCCCGCGGTGACAGGGGGAAGCGGGGAGCGGAGGGACATGCCCGCTCCCATCTCCTGTCCCGCGGGATGAATATGCGCTAAAGCGCGGCGGCCATTTTTTTTTCTCGCGACCCCGTTAGTAACGCGGTGGTCTCGGGGTGGACCCCGAGACCCGCGTTATAACGGGGTTTAGCTGTATTAAGGGGCCTATGCAGAGAGCAGCGCTAACGGAAATTTCGGCGTTTTTTAGCGCTATATGGCTATAATAAGGTTGGAAATGGCGAGTTGAGTAAAAAGCGCCATTTTTTATTTTTTTTTAGTAGAACTCGCCGCACGGCTGGCGAGAACCAAAATCTCGCCAGTTTTGAAAAGGGCCGTATGCAGAAAGGTACGATCGCCATCTAGGGGCTGTTCGCGCCATTAAAATGGAGAGAAATTCTACAATTAGCTCCGCCAACAAAAGTTGGCAGGAAACTGGAGCTCACCGGCGAGAGTGAAAAGAAAAAAAAAAAACGCGCTTTTTTTCAAACATGTTTCACCAGCGCGCATCTCGCCGGTTGAAACTCTCCATAATCAAGCATGATTTTAAATGCAGTTTTCTGACCTTTCTGCATATGGAGATAAAATCACGCCATTACAGGTACAATTTATTACCAATTCCAATTATTTCCAGCGCTGCTCTCTGCATAGGCCCCTAAGTAAATTGAGAATGGAAAAATATTCAGCACAAACGTACAGAATGTGATGTTCTGAGAGATCTTACAGATGTTATCAAATCCCACAATGAATGTATAGAAAATGTCTGTATAGAACGAGTCAAACAAGAATATGCCAATAAAACGTTTAATTGGGAGATACAGGGGCCACAATTCAGGTCAGTTAGCTGGAAGAAGGGAAGCCGGTCAGCCGGTAGAGCCGGTCAGCCGGTCAGCCAGAAGAGCAGGTCAGCCGGTCAGCCAGTAGAGCAGATCAGCCGGTCAGCCGGTAGAGCAGGTCAGCCGGTCAGCTCTGAGATCAGCATTACTTATATCTCCTAACTTTTGCCCCCTGCATGTAATGCGCAGAACAGCCTGCACTGCATATACTGTACATGAGATACTTAACCCTTTCTTTTCGCTCGACTCTAATCTGAATGATTTGCTAATTGGTTTGTAATTAGAGAGATATTTGTAGCAGAATCCCATGTATGTTCTTTTTACCTTTTTAGATACCGTTTTGTGTAATAAAAGATATGAGATCAGAGGGGCTCCCTGTTTGCACTCGTGTTTTGGCAGAAGTGTATATGTGACCCTATAAATCTCCCTCACACCCGGCTTGGCAGTGTGACACTAGTGCAGCGACCTGGGGAAGAATCACTGAGCTGTTAGCAATAGATACAACGGATAGAAAAGACACTACACATAGGTTGGATTAACGAGAGTATTTTATTGAAATAATTAATCTCTTTGCTGGGAGGGGCCTGCAGCACATTGCAGAGCGATATAGTAACACGCAGAGCAATGCACTGCAGGCCCCTCCGGCAGCAAAGGGGTGAAGACCAATGCAGGGTGTATAAAGATCTCACTGATAATTCATGCACAAAGGGCTGTTTGTTGCTGTGATCCAGAGGAAGGCGAAACATAACCCCTGCTGTGCAATGGGGGGAAAAAATTCCTTCCTGACCCCATTAAATGGCGATCGGATGGTCCCTGGATCACTGCGCAGTGAGATCAGATGGAGCAGCACAGATCAGCGTTGTTATACACAGGGGCACACTCAGTATATAGAGATGCGGGTGATGGGGCCCTTGTGCCCCTGTGTATAACTCACCTGCTCCCCCATCCCCCTACATATCTATCCCATTCACCCCTTTTCCTCCCGCATACCTCGCAGGGCCGGCCGGCCATTAGGCGGTCGCCTAGCGCGCAAAGGTCCTAGGGGCGCATTAATAATCATTATTATTTTTTCCTCTTATTATTTCTAATTTATTTATCTTTTTTTAAAAATTATTATTCTTTTTTTTATCCAGTATTTTGGCGCCCTTTTATTTTTATTTTGCGTCGCGCTGGGGTGCGGTCGCACCCCCTGCAGCCCCGATAGCTACGCCACTGTTTATTTTATTATTTTATTTATCTTATTATTTTTTATACAACTGGGGCACAAATTTTAAGTTTCGCCTGGGGCGCATGAAACCCGTGCTCCGGCCCTGCTCCTTGTTCTCTCTCACCCTCTCACGCCCAATATCCCAATCTCCCTCTAGTACCTGCCCCTCCCGCAGCCTTCCTGATCTTATCTGCCTCTCCTGCGGTCAAACCAACTTCTCAGGGCCCCTAGAATACCCCTGGATCTACGCCCTGGCTCCTCTGCTACCTGCTCCCGGGGTCTGCTGCTCCGCCTAAAAAAGGTGAAGCAGCAGATCTGTCCGCACCTCTCGTATTCTGCTACCTGCTCCCGGGGTCTTCTCCTCCGCCTAAAAAAGGTGAAGCAGCAGATCCGTCCACACCTCTCGTATTCTCCTAGGCCATCGTCCACCACGTCGCCAGACTTGACATCCGCTTCGTCGTCTGCCTCATCGGCCGCCTTGTAGCCCACCTCTTCGCACCACTTGACGCCCGCTTTATCGTATGCCTCGTCGTCCGCCTCGTAGCCCGCCTCGTCGTCTGGTGGCACAAAGGGCACCACCTTCGTGCGTGTCCTGATCTGCAGGAGACATGAAGTGTTTGTAACCAGGGACAGTGATACTCTGTATCGCAAGAGCTCCTGTGCCACTTATACCCCCTCCCCAATACCACGTTATACCGCCCTCCACAGGGCAAATACCCGTTATACCCACCTCCCCAGGCTCAGTACCCAGTTATACAACCCTCCCAAGGCCCAGTACCCTGCTATACGCCCCTCCCCAGGCCCAGTACCTGTTATACCCACCTCACCAGGCCCAGAACCCGTTATACCCACCTCACCAGGCCCAGTACCCATTATATACCCCTCCCCAGAAGGTCATGTTTCTATTTATCAAAAATACATTGAGTTACCTCTGGTTTTCAAGCATGTCCTGGGGGAGTTATCACAGAGACACAGAAACGTCGCTGAGTTTGGTGAGTAACTCCCTTAAACTCTCAGCAGTTGAATTCCCCATTAGGCGCTTAATGCGTTAAAAACAAGCGTTGCTATTTCTTTGCATGAAGTTGCAGGTAATTGGAAGAGTTACACAGTGACGGCTATTTCATCACTCACCTTCTTCCATCGAATCGGTCTTAGCGGTAGTGATCTCAGTATTATTTCTTCCTTAACATCGGATATCCATATCCATTCTTCGCCTCTGATCTGTATGCAAGACAATGCTTTAAGACAGGGTTGCGCAACCTTTTTCCCCTGCTCCCCCCTCCACCCTCCCCACCTTGTCTCCGACGTTCTGATGTAACGACGTCATGTGATATCACGTTGCTATGGCAATGCCACATCATGTGACGCCACGTTGCTGTCTCCAGAAGCCGCCGGAGACAAGGAAAGGGAACTTACAGAGGCCTTGCGCGCGATTTCCGGCATTTAATTTAAATGCTGTGGGGAAGAGCGAGGGGCCACTGTAAGCGCCGAGCCCCTCCTCCCCAAGAAAATGTCGCACCCCTCGATTTGCGCACCCCTGCTTTAAGAGATATTCTGGGACCCTCCAACTCCTCCATCGGACCCTTCCTCATATTGACTGACCTTGCAGTGCTCTGCACTGACTTGCACTGACCTGCTATGATGCCTCTCAAAATACCATGCTAACTCATTCTGAACATACATGTGTCCTTTCTACATGTTACTCAGCTTGTATGGGCCACAGACAGCTTTCCCGGGGTCCAGGACTAGTTGCCACCGGGGACACTCACCCATGGGTCGGCGACCTTGCGAGAACCCACCCCCCCAACCTGTTTTCTCTTGCATTGCCATAGAACCAACATTTCAGCCTGCTGGCCTTTCTCAGGTAAAGTGGCTAAACCCACTAAAGCCAATAAAGAAAGGCCAGCAGCCGAAACATTGTAGTCTGTGGCACAATAAATTATCTTTTTTTATTCAAATCCGTGTGCCCTTTTCCATCAATCATATTGTATCCATTGGACGAAATGCCGGTCTTCCCTGAGACTAAGGGGCACCGGTAAAAGTATGACTAATTGTTTTTTTTAGTGTGCAGCAAATCCCCATCATTTTTGCGTTCTCTTGCTCTGCCCCAATCTGACACACCACCTTGCTCTCTCACCCCCCTCTTACACTCCCGCGTCACCCTTTCCTTCCCCAAAGGTTGTCCTTTAATCAGATCTTACCCAAATTGTCTCCATCTCCCTTGGAAATGTTCTGTCTTTAAACTGTGCGGCTCCTCTTGATCCGGACTTTCTTAGCTGACCCCTTTAGGTTTCGGCTCCGAGGGTCTAAAAAATAAGCGACTCCGAAAAGATGTGAAATATGCCCACGGGTCCTAATGGGGCACTGAGGGGGAGACTTAAATACTAGTAAATATAATCTACTGTGCTAACAAATATAATCTATTAACTAACAAATATAACTTATTAAACTAAGAAATATAACTTATTAAACTAAGAAATATAATTTATTAAACTAAGAAATATAACTTATTAAACTAAGAAATATAATTTATTAAACTAAGAAATATAACTTATTAAACTAACAAATATATCTTATTAAACTAAGAAATATAATTTATTAAACTAAGAAATATAACTTATTAAACTAAGAAATATAACTTATTAAACTTACAAATATAATCTATTTAACTAAATAAATATCTATTAAACTAAATAAATATCTATTCAACTAAATAAATATAATCTACTTCAAAACAATACAATAAAAAGCTGGAGAAATGATACGTTAACCAAGCCACAGATGTGATGCCAATGAGCGTTGAACTCCTTGCAGATCCACCGTCAGCTGGTTGTGGCAGAAAGTGGTGACATGCAGTAGAACAGAGTGGTTGAGCTGTAACCACGGCAGTCAGGTCAGAAATCAACACAATATTTTTTGAAATTTAGAATGAGAATGTTCAGTATGTCACATTCTGGGCTCAGACTCTGAGCCCTGTCACATGTTAGCAGCTTGTGATAATAGAAAGTATCCATATACTGGGATGTGATAAGAGACATTATAGTCATTTTATACTGGGTCCCATAACCTGCTTTATATGAAGTATCATTTTACACTAGTAGAGATGTTACATTTTGAAAAAATAGCGCTT
This sequence comes from Ascaphus truei, assembly GCF_040206685.1. Taxonomy (NCBI): domain Eukaryota; kingdom Metazoa; phylum Chordata; class Amphibia; order Anura; family Ascaphidae; genus Ascaphus; species Ascaphus truei. The sequence goes on along the minus strand of NW_027456508.1, from coordinate 51,013 downwards.
CTGGCGACAATGTTCATTTTCTCTACAAATGATAAATGAATAAGTTGGATAAAATGTTATATGTGTGTGTGCGCGCGCAATATATATATATATATATATATATATATATATATATATATATATATGAGTGAAAAGAGAAAAAAGTAACCCGTATGGGAGCACTCAGGTATGCAGATTAACATATAGTATTTTATTTATTTGACACAGTGCAAAAAAGGATAAGTAAACAGTACACTGCCGACACACTTAATTGCAGTGCGGCCAGATCCGCAAGCCGGGAGATTTCCCGGCTTGCTAGTGGCCGCCCCTCGGCGTGCCGCGCGTCATAGACGCGCGGTCACGCGTCTTCGGGAGCCTGCGCCCCCTGCACGCGCGTCCAGGGCTCCCCGAGGGAGCCCTGGTGTCCCGCGATGTGGGGGACGGCGGCAGAGGGTTCCGGGGGACCCGGCGGACCCGGCAGCGGTAGGGAGAGCGCCCCGATCAGAGGGCGCTCTTCCGCTGCTTCGGCGCTCGCCCGTCACCCTCGGGCGCGCGCCAGGCTACTGCTGCGGCCAAGAAAGGGCAAATGCTCGAATAAACTTGGCCGCAGCAGTACATGATTAAAAACACTTAAAAAAGGCTAGGACCCCTGTCACGGGTACTACCCATAGACACAAGTGGGCAAAACTAGGGAATGACTCAAATTGTCAACCCTTAACATGAAAATGGATAGTGACTCAAGAAACACTTGGATAGGTCAGAATAAATCACAACAGGTTAATGGGTTCACAGGCACCTATACAAAGCCAAAGATAATACGTACTACACACCAATGAAGTGACTAGTCAAAATATAAATGACAATCTTAAACCATCATAAATCTGCTTGAGCATACAATTATGTAACCAATACCAACAGCACAAATAAATCACTTGAAGGAAAAAGGTGGCATGATGGGATGAAGTCACTAGATGTGTGGAGCAATGAAGTGTGTGAATAGCATGTATGGAAAATTGCCTGATGAACGCCTATTAGATAACCTTGTGTGTGTTGTCAGTATCCATAATGAAAAAATAGAGTGTCACAGTCCAGAGATTAGTTGCACCAGTGCTGGGTAGCATAGTTACGTGAACATCTGTCAGGGGTCCTGCCTAGCACCCCCACTCCGACGCACCCCCACTCCAAGTCTAAGTCTCTGGACGAAACGCGTCGGAGTGGGGGTGCTAGGCAGGACCCCTGACAGATGTTCACGTAACTATGCTACCCAGCACTGGTGCAACTAATCTCTGGACTGTGACACTCTATTTTTTCATTATGGATACTGACAACACACACAAGGTTATCTAATAGGCGTTCATCAGGTAATTTTCCATACATGCTATTCACACACTTCATTGCTCTACACATCTAGTGACTTCATCCCATCATGCCACCTTTTTCCTTCAAGTGATTTATTTGTGCTGTTGGTATTGGTTACATAATTGTATGCTCAAGCAGATTTATGATGGTTTAAGATTGTCATTTATATTTTGACTAGTCACTTCATTGGTGTGTAGTACGTATTATCTTTAGCTTTGTATAGGTGCCTGTGAACCCATTAAGCTGTTGTGATTTATTCTGACCGATCCAAGTGTTTCTTGAGTCACTATCCATTTTCATGTTAAGGGTTGACAATTTGAGTCATTCCCTAGTTTTGCCCACTTGTGTCTATGGGTAGTACCCGTGACAGGGGTCCTAGCCTTTTTTAAGTGTTTTTAATCATGTACTGTTTACTTATCCTTTTTTGCACTGTGTCAAATAAATAAAATACTATATGTTAATCTGCATACCTGAGTGCTCCCATACGGGTTACTTTTTTCTCTTTTCACTCATACTATTTACAACCCGTGAGCACCGCCAATTCTTACTGATGTAAAGTTATTTATTGGCTTATGGTGGCATTAATATTGCAAAAGTAGATGCGAGGTTTTTTTCCCCACCTTCCCCCCCTTTTTCCCCCCGTTATTTGAACATATATATATATATATATATATATATATATATATATATACTGTAAATATTCCTGTATATTCATTTGCATGTCTTAGACAGGTCTGCAACCCTGTCTTTCACCATTATCTTTAACCTTAATAGTCGTATATATATATATATATATATACATATATATATATTTATATATATATATACATACACATGTAGCATGTATATATATATATCATACTATATGTATATACTAGCTGAGAGACCCGGCGTTGCCCGGGATGTAATGTTCCCGTTCCTCTCTCTCCTCCCCCCTCTCTCTGTTTGTCCCCCATTCACATCAATCCAGTCCCCCCCCTCCCTCCCTCCTTTACAGCTTCATGTAGCGTGTGTGCGTCAGTCACTGTGTGTTTGCTCGCGCGTCAGTGAGTCTGAGGCAGAAACACAAACACACACAGACTGACTGACGCACACACAGTCAGTGTGTGCCTCAGTCAGTGTGTGCGTGCGTCAGTCAGGCTTTGTGTGCGTGTCAGTCAGTGTGTGCGTGCGTGCGGCAGTCAGTCAGTGTGTGCGCGCGGGGCGTCAAAGGCAGGGGGGGGCGTCAAAGGCAGGGGGGGGCGTCAAAGGGAGGGGGGGGCGTCAAAGGGAGAGGGGGGGGCATCAAAGGGAGAGGGGGGGGCGTCAAAGGGAGGGGGGGGGCGTCAAAGGGAGGGGGGGGGGGGGCGTCAAAGGGAGGGGGGGGGGCGTCAAAGGGAGGGGGGGGGGGCCTCAAAGGCATGGATTCCTCCCCCTGCATTTCCTGCAGTGGACAGGAGGGGGGGGGCAGTGGACAGGAGGGAGGGGGCAGTGGACAGGAGGGGGGGGGCAGTGGACAGGAGGGGGGGGGCAGTGGACAGGAGGGGGGGGCAGTGGACAGGAGGGGGGGCAGTGGACAGGAGGGGGGGCAGTGGACAGGAGGGGGGGGCAGTGGACAGGAGGGGGGGGGCAGTGGACAGGAGGGGGGGGGCAGTGGACAGGAGGGGGGGGCAGTGGACAGGAGGGGGGGGCAGTGGACAGGAGGGGGGGGCAGTGGACAGGAGGGGGGGGCAGTGGACAGGAGGGGGGGGCAGTGGACAGGAGGGGGGGCAGTGGACAGGAGGGGGGGCAGTGGACAGGAGGGGGGGGCAGTGGACAGGAGGGGGGGGCAGTGGACAGGAGGGGGGACAGGAGGGGGGACAGGAGGGGGGACGCAGTGGACAGGAGGGGGGACGCAGTGGACAGGAGGGGGGGGCAGTGGACAGGAGGGGGGGGCAGTGGACAGGAGGGGGGGGCAGTGGATAGGAGGGGGGGGCAGTGGACAGTGACACACACACACACACACACACACACACACACACACACACATACACACACACACACACACCTCAGTTGATGCGCCCTTTCTCAGTTCCGTTTGGCGCCGGAGGTGGGGAGCGACACCTACCTGTACTTCCGGGCGCCGCCACCGTCTGACTCGGCGCCGCGAGGGAGGAAGGGGGTCCGCCATCTTACGCGCCGCGTGGCAGCTGCGGGAAGCGAGGTGATTTGGAGCGGGGAGGGGTGATTTGGAGCGGGGAGAGGTGATTTGGAGCGGGGAGAGGTGATTTGGAGCGGGGAGAGGTGATGCCGCTGGGGAGGGGGAAGAGGTGATGCCGCTGGGGAGGGGGAAGAGGTGATGCCGCTGGGGAGGGGGAAGAGGTGATGCCGCTGGGGAGGGGGAAGAGGTGATGCCGCTGGGGAGGGGGAAGAGGTGATGCCGCTGGGGAGGGGGAAGAGGTGATGCCGCTGGGGAGGGGGAAGAGGTGATGCCGCTGGGGAGGGGGAAGAGGTGATGCCGCTGGGGAGGGGGAAGAGGTGATTTAGAGGTGTGTGTGTGTGTGTGTGTGTGTGTGTGTGTGTGTGTGTGTGTGTGTGTTTTATTTATTTTTTTGGACCTTTGGCCCGTCACTCCGCCTCAGGCCAATGAGAGGTGTGGGGGGCGGGCCAAGGGGGTGGTGTGAGTGTGTGAGGCCAATGAGAGGTGTGCGGGGGTGGGCGGGCCAAGGGACCAATGAGATTGCCGCTAGGGACACCGGACATCCAGCAGGCAGGCATGCATGCAGGCAGGCAGGCAGGCAAACAAACATACAGTGCTTTCACTAATATAGTATAAGATATAGTCTGTTTTATACACACATACACGTGTGTGTGTGTGTGTGTATATGTGTGTGTGTGTATATATATATATATATATATATATATATATATATATATGGTATAACCCAGAGGTGCGCAAAGTGGGGGGGGGGAGATTTTTTTTGGGGGGGGGTTGGCGCGGGCGGTTGCAGAGGCCCCGCGCACTTCCTCGAGGCATTAAAATTAAATGCCGGGGGATCACGTGAGGCCTCTGCAATGCTATTACTTACCTTGACTCTGCCGGCGTCACTCGTGTCCATGGCAACGCGGTGTTAAATTACGCCGCGGGGTCATGTGACGTCACCCTCGTCAAATGCCGCTGCAGGTCACGTAACGCCGCATCAAGGTAAGGGGGGGGGGGGGCGCGAGCACCAACAGAGGGAAGGCAGGGGGGCGAGCTGCAAAAGTTTGTGCTCCCCTGGTATAACCAATAAATAATATAGCTGATATAGCAATCTGGTTGTCGCTAGAGAGAGATTATAATGGCAGTGAGAAATAGTGGCCAGAATTAATAACATTTCAATTACTAAAAAGTAGTTGTAATAAAATAATAATAAACACTATGCCTAAACACAATAAAAGTCCAGAAACCTAGCTCTAATAGCTATGTTATAACTCAATCATAAAAGGATCCAATTCGGGCGTCCTCTGGAGCCCTGGCAGCTCTCTTCAGGGAAACAACCACCTCCTCGATAGATATCTAAACAAAACAAAAAGAAGAGAAAGCGCCCGCTCCATGTGTAAATTTGGTTTAACAATTTCATTTCCTGGACAAGATAAAAATAACAAACTCACAAACGCCCGTTTGGTAAAAGCATTGTGTGAGACAGGCTCGGGCTCCGTGGTAATCCGGTGGTCAATCCGCAGCTCCAGACTTTGGACGATGACCGGGAAACTCGATAGGCTGCGCCCCTCGCAGTGTGGTCCTCCGGCAATCTGTAGTATGCAGTTGTGATTCCACTCTGTAATTCCGGTGTCTCGTCTTGGTTGCGTACCAACTTCCCTTCCCGGCGTCAAGACGGATAGTGTGGCAATAACGAGAAGAAAGTACCTACGCGTTTCTTCAGCACACGGCCGATTTCATCAGGGGATAATGCTACAACTCACTCGTAATGGTTTTATAGTCCTACAGTCCAATTGGTAATGGCATAATAGATCACATGTGTTACTGATTTTAGATAATACAGTAATAGATTCTTGTATGACACACACACACACATATATATATATATATATATACACACATACGTATGTTTATATATATATATATATATATATATATATATATATATGTGATAAAAAATCACTGGCACTCCAATAGAAATTCAATAATGAATAGGTGCATGTCCCATATAAATAATAAAAGTATACATTACCGCATAGCTGCAAAAAGGGAGACAGCACTCAGGTGAATGAAAATTTTCATTCACCTGAGTGCTGTCTCCCTTTTTGCTGCTATGCGGTAATGTATACTTTTATATATATATATATATATACACACACATACATATATATATTTACACACACACACATACATACATACATATAAAACGGTCTTCTTCGGAGAGAAGAAGATATATATATATGTATATATAAATATATATATATATATACATATATATATGTGTGTGTATATGTGTATATATATATTTACACACACATATACACACACATAATGTTATAGGTTAGCGGTGCGTGAACTGGGGGGCGGGAGATTTGTCTGGGGGGGCGGGTCCAGAGGTCCCGCGCTCCTCCCCAAGGCATTTAAATGAAATGCCGGGGATCACGTGAGGCCTCTGCAACAGTAACACTGACCGGGATTCAGACACGTCTCCATGGCAACGCGGCATCAAATGACACTGCGGTCATGTGACGTCACTCGACCCCGGAGTGTGCTGGCAGGTAGGAGAGGGGGCGCAAGACCGGGGGAGGCCAGGCAGGGGGACGCAGCTTCAGAAGTTTGCGCTCCCCTGTTATAGATTACCATGCCAACAAATTGTAATAGTGCTACAGGGATCAATAAATATTACATTTAATACTTAATTATTGTGATGTTTCTAATCTACTGTGTGTTACAAATAACATTAATATCTTACAACTGAATACATTGCAATAATGTGATACCTATTTATTTGTGATTTAAAGTGTGTTACATAGTGATAAATTATCTAATAAATAAATCTTAAACTAATCCCACACAGTGACTACTTAATTCTGTGAATAAATGTGTTTTTAATGTCATTACTATGAAGGAGATGAAGATATAGTGTATATATAAATTCCTACCTGCAAACGCCGTCTCAGCCTGTCAGAATACGCGCAGAGTGACCTGTCGTGACACGTCAGGTCACTCTGTAACCGAACCCGGATCTGTGACGCATATGTACTGAGGTGGGGTTGGATCCCCCACGGTTATTTCTTGTTTTATTAATAAATAATTTACTATATTTTAATCTCTGGTGCGCATTGTGTGCATTTTTCTTCTTGTCTGCACAGTGCTTCAGATGCTGCATCTGAAAAAATGCCGGTGGATCGGGATGTGAGGTAGGGAAGTGACGTCCGCGCCGGAACGTTATTGCCACGCCTCCAAATATTCATTGCCACGCCCCCAAATCGCGCCCGAAGCATACCCTGCAAAGCCATAAAAAAGCTCAGACTTCAGCAAGTGTATTGCAGCGTGTGCCTTCCCTCCGTCTGAAATACTATAGACGCAGCCTTATCGACGCTTACTAAATAGGCCCGTGTCTCTCTCTCTCTCTCTCTCTCTCTCTCTGTGTCTCTGTCTCTCTCTGTGTGTGTCTGTCTCTCTCTGTGTGTCTCTGTGTCTCTGTGTGTCTCTGTTTCTCTCTCTGTGTCTTTGTCTCTCTCTGTGTGTCTCTGTTTCTCTCTGTGTGTCTGTGTGTGTCTCTGTATCTCTGTCTCTCTCTGTGTCTCTGTGTGTGTCTCTGTCTCTCAAATCAAATCAGCTTTATTGGCATGCCAAAAGAACATTTCAGTATTGCCAAAGCGTGAGTAATAGGGGGTGTGGGACAATGATTACACGAATACTAGGGGGTACGGTATAATGGTTATACAGTACATTACTTTTGTCTCTCTCTCTCTGTGTCTCTCTCTCATTCTCTGTCTCTCTCTCATTCTCTGTTTCTCTCTCATTCTCTGTCTCTCTCTCATTCTCTGTCTCTCTCTCTCATCCCTGTATGATAGGTATGTTCCAACTCTATTTTTTGCTCTTCTTTTCCGTTTGAGAGGAGGGAGTCCCTCACCTCTTCATAGGGTGACCACCCGTCCCCATTTTGCCGGTACAGTCCCGGTTTTTCGGGAGCTGTACCGATTTTCTGTGTGTACCGGAAATGTCCCGGATTTTCCTCAATGTGTCCCCATTTTAATTTTTTTTGTCGCCGGCGGTGCGCGAGTAAGCTGCGGTGCGCTGTGCGCGAGTAAGCTGCGGTGCACTGTGCGCTGTGCGCGAGTCTGCGGCGGCGCGGAGGAGGAGACTGCAGCAGCCCGGCTGGTAAGTATTTATTTTTTTTTAATGCCAACCCCCTCCCCCCCCCCACCCGGCAGTTTCCTACCTTGTTGGCCAATCCCCAGCGTCCCGGCATTAAGCCCCGCCCCCCGGCATCATCCTTCACCAAGGACCGGCATGTGGAATGGATGGAAGGAAGGGTGCCTGGGGGCGGGGCTTCCGCTTCCTGCGGCAGAGCACACGTGGCTCCTGGCTCTTCTGCGCGGTGTTTCCCCCCCTCTGCCCGCCCGGGGGGATAGGAGGTGGGTTTTTTATCCTTTGCCCCCTGTCCTGGCGCTCCCTTCCCCCCCCCCCCCCCCCCCCCGTCCCCTTGGTTCGGGAGATGGGCGCGGGGGCTGGCAGTGGTGGCTGCGCGGTGTTCCCCCATTCTGCCCCGGGAGCCCGTGGCTGCCCTCCGGGGGAGGGGGGGCGGCGGCAGTTTACCTTTGTGTCCGGGCGCTCCTATCCCCCCCCCCCCTAGGTGCGGGAGATGGGCGCGGGGGTGGGTGCAGGGGGAGGCGGAGAGCCACCTGCTCGTGGCTGCCTCTGTACTCCAGTCTGTGTGTGTGTGTGTGTGTGTACCAGTGTCTGTGTGTGTGTGTGTACCAGTGTCTGTGTGTGTGTGTACCAGTGTACGTGTGTGTGTGTGTGTGTGTGTGTGTGTGTACCAGTGTGTGTGTGTGTGTGTGTGTGTGTGTGTGTGTGTGTGTGTGTGTGTGTACCAGTGTGTGTGTGTACCAGTGTGTGTGTGTGTGTGTGTGTATGTACCAGTGTGTGTGTGTGTGTGTGTGTGTGTGTGTGTGTGTGTGTGTGTGTGTGTACCAGTGTACCAGTGTACCAGTGTGTGTGTACCAGTGTGTGTGTGTACCAGTGTGTGTGTGTACCAGTGTGTGTGTGTGTGTGTGTACCAGTGTGTGTGTGTGTGTGTGTACCAGTGTGTGTGTGTGTGTACCAGTGTGTGTGTGTGTGTGTGTGTGTGTGTGTGTGTGTGTGTGTGTGTGTGTACCAGTGTGTGTGTGTGTACCAGTGTGTGTGTGTGTGTGTGTGTGTACCAGTGTGTGTGTGTGTGTGTGTACCAGTGTGTGTGTGTGTACCAGTGTGTGTGTGTACCAGTGTGTGTGTGTGTACCAGTGTGTGTGTGTGTGTGTACCAGTGTGTGTGTGTGTGTACCAGTGTGTGTGTGTGTGTGTGTGTACCAGTGTGTGTGTGTGTGTACCCGTGTCTGTCTCCCCCTCTCCCTCCCCCTCTCTCCCTCCCCCTCTCACCCTCACCCTCTCACCCTCTCCCTCTCTGTCCCTCTCCTTCTCTGTCCCTCTCCCTTTCTGTCCCTCTCTCTCTCTGTCTCTGTCTCTCTCACCCTCTGTCTCTCTCACCCTCTGTCACCTTCTCTCTCTCTCTCTGTCACCCTCTCTCTCGCTGTCACCCTCTCTCTCTCTCTCTCTCTCTCTCTGTCACCCTCTCTATCTCTGTGTCATCCTCTCTCTCTCTCTGTGTCACCCTCTCTCTCTCTCTGTGTCACCCTCTCTCTCTCTCTGTGTCACCCTCTCTCTCTCTCTCTGTGTCACCCTCTCTCTCTGTGTCACCCTCTATCTCTCTCTGTCATCCTCTCTCTCTCTCTGTGTCATCCTCTCTCTCTCTCTGTGTCATCCTCTCTCTCTCTCTGTGTCACCCTCTCTCTCTCTCTGTGTCACCCTCTCTCTCTCTCTCTGTGTCACCCTCTCTCTCTCTCTGTGTCACCCCCTCTCTCTCTCTCTGTGTCACACCCTCTCTCTCTCTCTGTGTCACCCTCTCTCTCTCTCTCTCTCTGTGTCACCCTCTCTCTCTCTCTCTGTGTCACCCCCCCTCTCTCTCTCTGTGTCACACCCTCTCTCTCTCTGTGTCACCTTCTCTCTCTCTCTCTGTCACCCTCTCTCTCTCTGTCACCCTCTCTCTCTCTCTCTGTCACCCTCTCTATCTCTGTGTCATCCTCTCTCTCTCTCTCTGTGTCATCCTCTCTCTCTCTCTGTGTCACCCTCTCTCTCTCTCTGTGTCACCCTCTCTCTCTCTCTGTGTCACCCTCTCTCTCTCTCTGTGTCACCCTCTCTCTCTCTCTGTGTCACCCTTTCTCTCTCTCTGTGTCACCCCCTCTCTCTCTCTCTCTCTGTGTCACCCCCTCTCTCTCTCTCTGTGTCACCCCCTCTCTCTCTCTCTGTGTCACCCCCTCTCTCTCTCTCTGTGTCACACCCTCTCTCTCTCTCTGTGTCACCCTCTCTCTCTCTGTGTCACCCTCTCTCTCTCTCTGTGTCACCCTCTCTCTCTCTCTGTGTCACCCTCTCTCTCTGTGTCACCCTCTCTCTCTGTGTCACCCTCTCTCTCTGTGTCACGCTCTCTCTCTCTGTCACGCTCTCTCTCTCTGTCACGCTCTCTCTCTCTGTCACGCTCTCTCTCTCTCTCTGTCACGCTCTCTCTCTCTGTCACGCTCTCTCTCTCTGTCACGCTCTCTCTCTCTGTCACGCTCTCTCTCTCTGTCACGCTCTCTCTCTGTCACCCTCTCTCTCTTTGTCACCCTCTGTCTCTCTCTCTCTCTCTCTCTCTCTCACCCTCTGTCTCTCTCACCCTCTGTCTCTCTCACCCTCTGTCTCTCTCACCCTCTGTCTGTCTCTCTCACCCTCTCTCTGTCTCTCTCACCCTCTCTCTGTCTCTCTCACCCTCTCTCTGTCTCTCTCACCCTCTCTCTGTCTCTCTCACCCTCTCTCTGTCTCTCTCACTCTCTCTCTGTCTGCCTCTCTCTCTCTGTAACCCTCTCTCTGTCTCTGTCACCCTCTCTCTGTCTCTGTCACCCTCTCTCTGTCTCTGTCACCCTCTCTCTGTCTCTGTCACCCTCTCTCTGTCTCTGTCACCCTCTCTCTGTCTCTGTCACCCTCTCTCTCTCTGTCACCCTCTCTCTCTCTGTCACCCTCTCTCTCTCTGTCACCCTCTCTCTCTCTGTCACCCTCTCTCTCTCTGTCACCCTCTCTCTCTCTGTCACCCTCTCTCTCTCTGTCACCCACTCTCTCTCTCTCACCCACTCTCTGTCTCTCTCACCCACTCTCTGTCTCTCTCACCCACTCTCTGTCTCTCTCACCCACTCTCTGTCTCTCTCACCCACTCTCTGTCTCTCTCACCCACTCTCTGTCTCTCTCACCCACTCTCTGTCTCTCTCACCCACTCTCTGTCTCTCTCACCCACTCTCTGTCTCTCTCACCCACTCTCTGTCTCTCTCACCCACTCTCTGTCTCTCTCACCCACTCTCTGTCTCTCTCACCCACTCTCTGTCTCTCTCACCCACTCTCTGTCTCTCTCACCCACTCTCTGTCTCTCTCACCCTCTCCCTCTCACCCTCTCTCTGTCTCTCTCACCCTCTCTGTCTCTGTCTCTCTCACCCTCTCTGTCTCTGTCTGTCTCTGTCTGTCTCTGTCTCTCTCTGTCTCTCTCTGTCTCTCTCTGTATCTCTCACCCTCTCTCTCTCTGTCTCTCACCCTCCCTGTCTTATTTTAACTGCCGTATACCTACACCGAAGTAACCTACCCTTCTTTCTTCCAGATCTGACTCAAGTTTCACACGGGAGACCTCGAAAGACAGGTAGGGAACACCTCCCCTCCAGTATAGTACCTTGAGGGACTGCGGATCAGGTAAGATCCCAGCTGCTTTAGAAATTGTGAAGAGGGGGCATCCAGACTCTGGTTAAGGGGTTCAGAATCATTCACATCTGGGTTTTTTTTGTTCGATTAGTGAGGTCAACACACACACACACAACTATGTAACAAAGACTAATGGTCGTAAGTATAAGTGTACTACAATAAATAAACTGTTATGTAAAAAAAAAAATGTCCCGGTTTTTCATTTTCAAAATCTGGTCACCCTACCTCTTCAGCCACACACCAGGAACGCTGGATTGCTTTCAGACGCTCGGAGAGGCGGATACAGTCGTGGATTGCAGGCACTGATTTATCTGGTAAGTACCGCAAACATGCTTGAACAAGGGCCGTAGACATTTTATTTGACGGTTTAGATTACCATTGTCTGTGGTTGTTAGTTATTGGTATTAGAGTTTTTTGATGTTGTTACGAATCAAATACATTTTGAAGTAGTAATCCCCTCCGAACTGGGCATTCCTGGCCAATAATGCCCTGGCTGTAAGAGTTGAAGGGCCCAAGCAAAGCCCCCACCTCTATACACACTAACACTGCAGGGGCATCAGAGTGTCTTGTTGTCATGGCAACGGGGGGGTGTCACGTGATGTAATTTGTTTAATAAATTATTTTTTAAGGTGTCCCGGTTTTTCATTTTCGAAATCTGGTCACCCTATGTATTTATGCTGCATTCAGTGTTGTAATGTGCTGTAATTGGGTTACATGGCGTACATAGTGTATATACCGCATTCAGGGTAAGTGCTGTATGTGGATTATAAAGTGTATATATGCTGCATTCAGGGTTATAAGGTCGTTTATAGAGTATATACTGCATTCACGGTTACGTGCGGCATGTGGAGTATAAGGTGTATATATGCTGCATTCAGTGTTATAATGTGCTTTAAGTGGGTTACATGGCGGGTATAGTGGATATACTGCATTCAAGGTTACGCGCCGTATTGGATTATAACGGGTATATATGCTACAGTCAGTGTTATAATGTGCGGTATTTGGGTTACAGGGGTGTATACGGTACCGCAGTGGTGGTGGCGTGCTGTATTTGGATTATATGGCATACACTGCGATCACGGTTACGTGCTGGGTTCTGAATATAATGTTTATAGACCACATGCGCGGTTACATGACGGGTTTGGATTATATGGCGTATATGCTGCATGCTTGGCTTCGGCCGTTGCGTGGAGCATATGGTGTGTGTATATACTGCCTTTGGGGGTCATGTGCTGTATTGGTTCAGCGTTACATGCTACATTCAGGACGACGTGGGGTATACGGTGCGTTATGCTGCAGGCAGAGGTATAACGCGTGTAGGGGTTAATTTCACTTCCTGTTCAGCGCAGGCCATGGTAGGGCATGGGTAATCCCTCTTCCTGTTCAGCACTTGGCTCCCTCTATCGTATGGGTAATCCCATTTCCTGTTTAATATACGGCCCTGCGGTTGTATGGGTAATCCCATTTCCTGTTTAATATACGGCCCTGCGGTTGTATGGGTAATCCCATTTCCTGTTTAATATACGGCCCTGCGGTTGTATGGGTAATCCCAGTTCCTGTTTAACACACGGCCCTGCTATTGTATGGGTAACCCCACTTCCTGTTCAGCACATGGCCCTGCTATGGACGGGTAACCCCCCACTCACTGTTCAGCACAGGGCCGCATGCCACCGGGTTTGGTGTGTGTGATCCCACTTCCTGTTCAGCGCATGGCCAGGGATGGTGCGGGTAATCCCACTCCCTGACTGGGCACGATCAGGAAAATATGCTGGTATACAGTAGCAAATATGCATGCGGGAAGGGGGTAAAGGGGCGGTTGCAAATAGCAGGCCTAACGCCCCTTCTTCGGTTAGCAGGAGGTCCCATGTATCGATGATAACATATCAATTCATGTTTCTTTCAGTCAGTTTCGGTACCTCGTGCGAGTAGCAATTCAGTTTTCATCCGGATCGGATCCGCCTCCGTCGACCCTCGATACTTCCCATACTCACAGAAAACCCAGTAGACGGAACACATAGTTAAATCACGCAAATTGAAATCACACTCCCGCGACACTTAGCGCATCAATCAGAATGTACTTCGTAGACAAAATCATACAACTGCAGGCTGACGCGCGAAGCAAGGAAGAAGGCTGGTTCCAGAGGCAGCTGTTGATGCTCATGCACCGGCAGAGTCACCAGCAGTAGTGACACCAGCGCTAAGCGCAGCGCCAGTTCTAGCAACGCTAATCGCATCAGCAGCGGCGATAGCTCCAGCTATAGCGACAGTCGTAGCGCCAGCATTGGGGGCGGCGCCAGCGGTAGCGACACCTGTAGTTCCAGCAGCGGCAGTGGCCGCGGTTCCCCCGCAGGCGGTTAACAACACACCTCTAGGGGCCGGTGGGCAGGCCGGGCAAGTGGACTCACCATCCTCCATGCTCCCCCTCCCTCAGGCGGCACCCGCCTCAGAGGAGCTAGCCAAGGATAAGAGGATGCCCGATGCGGCATATAAGGTCTCTTATACATCCAGACCTAGCTCAGTGGGCTTGCACTTGCTGAAAGAGGTGAAGGACAAGATATGGGCCGGGGAGTACGTAGATATATTATCTCTGCTACCAGGCTACAGGGAGGCGTTGGCCGCGTCCTCAAAGACGGGGGAAGCGAAGAAGGTGGATGTGGAAAAGAGGCTTTTCCCACACACCTTTCGCAATTGGTCGAAGGCATTTGTTATCCTGGCTGGAGTAATTGGGGAGAAGGATCCCCAGGCGTGCGCATCGCTCTTTACGTATCACGACATGATCGAGGAAGCACACCACACTTACGGGGGAACGGGTTGGTGGACATATGACCGGTGCTTTAGGCAATCAATAAAGGCCCAAGAGGTGGTGATACCATGGAACGTCAAGGACGTCAACCTGTATCTGCAGTTTGTGTCTGGGGGCGGGGCAGATTCCTTTCGAAGGTGCGGCACCGGAGGTAGGGGGACATGGCGGAATAACGTACCAGGGACTAGCCAGTCGCTGCGCACCAACTCGGGCGTCTGTTGGCCGTTTAACCAGTCCAACTGCACGTACGACAACTGCCGTTTCCAACACATCTGCTCCTTTTGCGGCGGCCGCCACGCCCAGGCAAAGTGTTTTAAGAAGGGCGGTCGCAGGGGGAGGGGCGCAGGGCAGACGTTTGGACGCGAGGGCAGCGACACCAATAATCGTCGCCAATTTGGCACCGTGGCTAGCAAGGTATCCCAATAGGGAAGCAGCCCAGCTACTCTTAGCTGGGTTTAAGGAGGGGTTTAGGATCCCGTTTGAATATCAAGCGGGATCTGAGTTTAGTCGGAACTTGAAATCGGTCAGGACACACGGTGACGTAGCTAGGGAAAAGGTCTGGAAGGAAGTCCAATTGGGAAGGATGGCTGGCCCCTTCGAGTCCCCTCCCTTGCCTAATCTCAGGATTTCCCCATTGGGAGTGGTCCCCAAAAAAAGAGGCTGGGGAGTATAGGTTGATACAACACCTATCCTACCCCGAGGGGTCGTCGGTAAACGACGGCATTGACAGGGAGTTGTGTTCGGTGTCTTACGCGAACTTCGATCAAGCCGCAGCGCTGGTGGAAAGGATGGGAGAAGGGGCTCTAATGTCAAAAGCCGACATCAAATCGGCCTTCAGACACTTGCCAGTCCACCCCGAGTGCTTTCATTTGCTAGGCTGCATGCTCGAAGGTCAGTACTACATAGACTTATGCTTACCAATGGGAGGGGCGCTTTCTTGTTTTTATTTCGAGACATTTAGCACCTTCCTAGAATGGGTGGCCCGGAAGAGGGTGCAGGCAGCGGGGGTCATGCACTACTTGGACGACTTCCTTTTTGTTGGCCCCAGGGTTTCGGACTTATGCGCTAGGTGGCTGTTCGAATTTTCAGCCCTGGCGCGGGAGTTCGGCGTTCCTTTGGCCGACGAGAAGACGGTGCGGCCAACAACCACTCTTACCTTTTTGGGCATAGAAATCGACTCTGAGGCGATGGAGTACAGGCTCCCTCCGGAGAAGCTGGTCGCCCTCAGCAGGCTTCTCCGCGAATTCATAGCTCTCAAGAAAACATCATTGAGGCACTTCCAGGCGCTGCTAGGCCACTTAGTATTTGCTGCGCGCGTAATGCCGGCCGGGAGGGTTTTCGCCAGGCGCCTCTCCGCAGCAACGGTCGGGGTGAGACGACCCAACCACTTCATCCGCATCACCGCCGAAATCCGAAAGGACTTGACGGTGTGGCTGCGTTTTTTAAAGGATTATAACGGCAGAACCTTGTGGCGAGGTCCCCCATCCAACAACACAGAGTTGCAGTTGTTTACAGACGCCTCAGGGTCAGTCGGTTTTGGGGCCTACTTCGGTGGGGCATGGTGCGCGGAGCGGTGGCCTCCCCACTGGCGGGGGACGCCGCTCATTAAGAACTTGGCGTTCTTTGAACTATTTCCCTTGCTCGTCGCAGTGCGCCTGTGGGGTCACTTATTCGCAAATAAGCAAGTAATTTTTTGGACAGACAACATGGGTGTAGTGGAAGCCGTGAACAATTTCGGCTCACGCTCCCCGCCGGTGCTGTCCCTTCTGCGCTGTTTCGTACTGGCATGTTTGCAATTGAACATAGCGTTCAAGGCTCGACATGTCCCGGGTGTGGTGAATAACATTGCTGATGCCTTATCCCGGTTACAGATGGCGCTGTTTCGGAGACTGGCCCCCGGGGCGGACCTAATCGGCAGTCCATGCCCTGCAGACCTTTGGGTGCTGGTGACGACCCAGTGACCTCGTTGGTACGATCATCGCTGGCTCCGGGTACGTGGCGGGCTTATTCGGCAGCGTGGCGCGATTATCAAAGTCTGGCAGGGGAATTGGGTCTCGACGGCAGCGTGAGGCGGCAGCGTGAGGAGCGTGAGGAGGATGCGGCGGTGCGCGGAGGCGGCAGCGTGAGGAGGATGCGGCGGTGCGCGGAGGCGGCAGCGTGAGGAGGATGCGGCGGTGCGCGGAGGCGGCACCGTGAGGAGGATGCGGCGGTGCGCGGAGGCGGCAGCGTGAGGAGGATGCGGCGGTGCGCGGAGGCGGCAGCGTGAGGAGGATGCGGCGGTGCGCGGAGGCGGCAGCGTGAGGAGGATGCGGCGGTGCGCGGAGGCGGCAGCGTGAGGAGGATGCGGCGGTGCGCGGAGGCGGCAGCGTGAGGAGGATGCGGCGGTGCGCGGAGGCGGCAGCGTGAGGAGGATGCGGCGGTGCGCGGAGGCGGCAGCGTGAGGAGGATGCGGCAGTGCGCGGAGGCGGCAGCGTGAGGAGGATGCGGCGGTGCGCGGAGGCGGCAGCGTGAGGAGGATGCGGCGGTGCGCGGAGGCGGCAGCGTGAGGAGGATGCGGCGGTGCGCGGAGGCGGCAGCGTGAGGAGGATGCGGCGGTGCGCGGAGGCGGCAGCGTGAGGAGGATGCGGCGGTGCGCGGAGGCGGCAGCGTGAGGAGGATGCGGCGGTGCGCGGAGGCGGCAGCGTGAGGAGGATGCGGCGGTGCGTGGAGGCGGCAGCGTGAGGAGGATGCGGCGGTGCGCGGAGGCGGCAGCGTGAGGAGGATGCGGCGGTGCGCGGAGGCGGCAGCGTGAGGAGGATGCGGCGGTGCGCGGAGGCGGCAGCGTGAGGAGGATGCGGCGGTGCGCGGAGGCGGCAGCGTGAGGAGGATGCGGCGGTGCGTGGAGGCGGCAGCGTGAGGAGGATGCGGCGGTGCGCGGAGGCGGCAGCGTGAGGAGGATGCGGCGGTGCGCGGAGGCGGCAGCGTGAGGAGGATGCGGCGGTGCGCGGAGGCGGCAGCGTGAGGAGGATGCGGCGGTGCGCGGAGGCGGCAGCGTGAGGAGGATGCGGCGGTGCGCGGAGGCGGCAGCGTGAGGAGGATGCGGCCGTATTATTTTTTTTCCCCCAATAGCAGGATGCCGGGGGCGGGGCTTTAGAGTAGAAGCAGGGGATTGGTTGGAGGTCAGGATTTGCCGGGGGCGGGGCTTAGTATTGGGGACGGATGTAGTGTGTGTGTGTGTGTGTGTGTGTGTGTGTGTGTGTGTGTGTGTGTGTGTGTGTGTGTGTGTGTGTGTGTGTGTGTGTGTGTGTGTGTGTGTGTGTGTGTGTGTGTGTGTGTGTGTGTGTTTTTTCACCAGAAGGAAGGCTCACAGCTGGCAACTGAAACTGCCGGCAGACTGGAAAAAAGCCTCACTACTTCTGGCTCCCTACAGTGGCATTACAGGTAAGCCCCATGTCGCCTGTGTGTGTGACTGCCCCCTTCCCAGTCTGTGTGTGTGACTGCCCCCTTCCCAGTCTGTGTGTGTGTGTCTGCCCCCTTCCCAGTCTGTGTGTGTGTGTCTGCCCCCCTCCCAGTCTGTGTGTGTGACTGCCCCCCTCCCAGTCTGTGTGTGTGACTGCCCCCCTCCCAGTCTGTGTGTGTGACTTCCCCCCCTCCCAGTGTGTGTGACTGCCTCCCCTCCCAGTCTGTGTGTGTGACTGCCCCCCTCCCAGTCTGTGTGTGTGACTGCCTGCCTCCCAGTCTGTGTGTGTGTGACTGCCCCCCTCCCAGTCTGTGTGTGTGACTGCCTGCCTCCCAGTCTGTGTGTGTGTGACTTCCCCCCCTCCCAGTGTGTGTGACTGCCTCCCCTCCCAGTCTGTGTGTGTGACTGCCCCCCTCCCAGTCTGTGTGTGTGACTGCCTGCCTCCCAGTCTGTGTGTGTGTGACTGCTCCCCTTTCCAGTCTGTGCAAGTGTGACTGCCCGCCTCCCAGTCTGTGTGTGTGACTGCCCCCCCTCCCAGTTTGTGTGTGTATGACTGCCTGCCTCCCAGTCTGTGTGTGTGACTGCCCCCTCCCAGTCTGTGTGTGTGTGTCTGCCCCCTTCCCAGTCTGTGTGTGTGTGACTGCCCCCTCCCAGTCTGTGTGTGTGACTGCCCCCCTCCCAGTCTGTGTGTGTGACTGCCCCCCTCCCAGTCTGTGTGTGTGACTGCCCCCCTCCCAGTCTGTGTGTGTGACTTCCCCCCCTCCCAGTGTGTGTGACTGCCTCCCCTCCCAGTCTGTGTGTGTGACTGCCCCCCTCCCAGTCTGTGTGTGTGACTGCCTGCCTCCCAGTCTGTGTGTGTGTGACTGCTCCCCTTTCCAGTCTGTGCAAGTGTGACTGCCCGCCTCCCAGTCTGTGTGTGTGACTGCCCCCCCTCCCAGTTTGTGTGTGTATGACTGCCTGCCTCCCAGTCTGTGTGTGTGACTGCCCCCTCCCAGTCTGTGTGTGTGACTGCCCCCCTCCCAGTCTGTGTGTGTGACTGCCCCCCCTCCCAGTGTATGTGTGACTGCCCCCCTCCCAGTCTGTGTGTGTGACTGCCCGCCTCCCAGTCTGTGTGTGTGTGACTGCTCCCCTTTCCAGTCTGTGCAAGTGTGACTGCCCGCCTCCCAGTCTGTGTGTGTGACTGCCCCCCCTCCCAGTTTGTGTGTGTATGACTGCCTGCCTCCCAGTCTGTGTGTGTGACTGCCTCCCCTCCCAGTTTGTGTGTGTATGACTGCCCCCCTCCCAGTCTGTGTGTGTATGACTGCCCCACCTCCCAGTGTGTGTGACTGCCCCCCTCCCAGTGTGTGTGTGACTGCCCCCCCTCCCAGTGTGTGTGTGACTGCCCCCTCCCAGTGTGTGTGTGACTGCCCCCCCTCCCAGTGTGTGTGACTGCCCCCCTCCCAGTGTGTGTGTGACTGCCCCCCCACCCAGTGTGGGTGTGTGACTGCCCCCCACCCAGTGTGGGTGTGTGACTGCCCCCCTCGCAGTGTGTGTGTGACTGCCCCCTCCCAGTCTGTGTGTGTGTGACTGCCCCTCCCTCCCAGTGTGTGTGTGACTGCCCCCCTCCCAGTGTGTGTGTGACTACCCCCCTCCCAGTCTGTGTGTGTGTGACTGCCCCCCCTCCCAGTCTATGTGTGTGTGACTGCCCCCCCTCCTAGTCTGTGCGTGTGTGACTGCCCTCCCCCTCCCAGTCTGTGTGTGTGTGACTGCCCCTCTCCCAGTCTGTGTGTGTGTGACTGCCCCCCCTCCCAGTGTATGTTTGACTGCCCTGCTCCCAGTCTGTGTGTATGTGTGACTGCCCCTCCCTCCCAGTGTATGTGTGACTGCCCCCCCTCCCAGTCTGTTTGTGTGTGTGACTGCCCTCCCCCTCCCAGTCTGTGTGTGTGTGACTGCCCTCCCCCCTCCCAGTCTGTGTGTGTGTGACTGCCCCTCTCCCAGTCTGTGTGTGTGTGACTGCCCCCCTCCCAGTGTATGTTTGACTGCCCCCCTCCCAGTCTGTGTGTATGTGTGACTGCCCCCTCCCAGTCTGTGTGTCTGTGTGTGTGTCTGTCTGCCCCCTGCCACTGTGTGATGCCCCTCTCCCAGTGTGTGTAAGTGCCCCCTCCAAGTCTGTGTGTGTGTGTGTCTGCCCCCTCCCATTCTCTGTGTGTGTGTCTGCCCCCCTCCCATTCTGTGTGTGTGTGTGTCTGCCCCCCTCCCATTCTGTGTTTGTGTGTGACTGCCCCCCCTCAGTGTGTGTGTGACTGCCCCCTCCCAGTGTCTGTGTGTATCAGTGACAGAATGTATACAGACACCAACCCACTCACCCACTCACCCACGTGTCAGTCAGTCACCCACGTGTCAGTCAGTCACCCACCCATATGTCAGGCAGTCAGTCACCCACCCACCCACGTGTCAGGCAGTCTAACATGTCAGTCAGTCACCCACCCACGTGTCAGTCAGTCACCCACCCACGTGTCAGGCAGTCAGTCACCCACGTGTCAGGCAGTCAACCCAAGTGTCAGGCAGTCACCCACCCAAGTGTCAGGCAGTCTCCCACCCACCCCCCAAGTTTCAGGCAGTCGTACTGAGCCACTAATTGAGCCAGCTGTGCTGAAGTAGGGATATCCTAAAAAACTGGCCTGTGTGCGGCCCTCGAGGACTGGAGTTGTGCAGGCCTGCCCTAGAGAAAGTGCAGCGCACCATGATCCAGAGAAGAGGCAGGTCTGGCAAAAATCTATCTTTATTAGAAAGTCATAAAAACAAGGGATGCAACCCCACCCCACTCTGCCACATAACCAGGATGCTGACACCCACCTGATGACGTCAGAGCTACCATATGGCGCCCCCTAGTGACGTCAGACGTCTAGGTCTAAATCCCTGGCAATACAGCATAGAGCTGCCTTGGAGGACTGCAGCCACAGCCACACATGGGGGAGTGTTCAGTCTGGGGAGAGGTGTGGCTGAGGCTGCAGTCCTCCAAGACAGCTCTATGCTGTATTGCCAGGGATTTAGACGTCTGACGTCACTAGGGGGCGCCATGTGGTAGCTCTGATGTCATCAGGTGGGCGTCAGCATCCTGGTTATGTGGCAGAGCCGGGAGGGGTGAGTATCAGGGGGGGTGGTATATATTGTGACTGTTTTCTTGTGTTTTTAGCCGTCACCTTGAGAAAGGCTGTATTTGACTGCCGAAACGTTGGACTTTATGGCATATTAAACCTCCTTTGAGTAAGACCGTGTGCCTGCTTCTTCTTCTTTGTCCGGCTACAGGAAGGGTCAGGAGACAGGGAGGACAGAGGCAGGAGAACCCCATCTGGCTCCGGCCTTGCCTGTCCCTACGAATACAAACATACAACCCCTCACTGAATAACATAGCCCTAACCCCATGTAATAATCCTGGGTGTAAACAAAATAATGGTTTTATGAATATTGTAATGGTTTATTAGGGACCTAGGAGGTGGCCAGTGGGGCTGTTATGTGTATTTGTGTTTATTGTGGGTAGCGGGGGTGGGTGAACCGGGTATTGGCCCCAAGGATGGGTGTTTAGGCCTACCGGGTGGGGGGGTAGTGGGAGGGGTTAACCCCTTCATTACCTTAGCGGTATTAACCGCTAAGTTAAAGAAGAGGTTAAGTCATCCCCCAACCCCCTGGCAAGGCCTAAACACCCAGCCAGGGCCAAATACCACCTTCTCCCACCCCCGCTACCCACAATAAGCCTGGCACGGGTGTATAACCCCTTCATTGCCTTGGCGGTAATGAAGTTGCCTGTAAATGCATTTTTTATGCATGGGATTCATGCCGGGGGTCTCTGATGCTGATATTAATGGATATCAGCTCCGGGATACATGCATTTTATTTTCATCGCAGCTTCACCCCACCTTCTTGCCTACTTTTGTGGCTGGACAATTTGGAGAAGAAACAGCAATTTTAAAGTGGCGATCAGCCGCAATAAGCTGATCAGGGCTTATAGAATTGAGCGTGTTTGAAAAACTGGCGATCAGTGCCGAAAAGTGGCTTATCACCGCGCATCTGCAGATTTTATTTATTTATTTATTTTCCGGCAAAAAAAAACGGTTATTTTTGCTCTAATCGCCAGCTTCTCTGGGCTTACTGAATCGCTGTAGGCGATTACTGCATGAGGGCCTTAGGGAGGATTTGTTCCTGTAAAGTACACCTAGTTTGGCATAGGATTTGGATGTCAGGGTATCAATGTGCAACCCAAATGTTAAATGGGAGTTGAACTATATGCCCAGATATTTCAAACCAGTAACAGGGGCTAGGATGGTATTAGAGCTGGTTTTTATCTGAAGCTCTGTCATTGGTAGCTTTAGCAATTTAGCTCTGGTCCCAAATACCATTGTTACAGTCTTGTCAGTGTTTAAAATCAGTTTGTTTTGGGAAATCCAGTTTCAAGTCTCAAAAAATCAGATTGAAGTATGTGTTCAAGGTCAGAGAGGCGAGGGCTGCGTGCATATAGGATAAGATCTAAGGCCTCTCACAATAACCCGTTAGGAATATAAATTCCTCATCTATCCGACATAAGTACAAAATATACTCTACCTAGACCCCTAATACAGAGTTACCCACCTTATACGGGAGCAGCTGCCAGACGAGTATACACTGGCGACACACTTTATTCGAGCTCGGCTAGTCCCACGAATTCGGGTATACCCGGGTGTATTGAGGTTTGTGACTGTTTTCTGCCCGAGTGCATTGGGTTATTTTCCAGACAGGGATTGAAGCATTTTATTCCCGCTGGCTGCAATACTGCACAGTATATATATATATGCTGCATTACAATTCATGAATTTATGCCATCTGGTAGACACGCGAAGCATTGCAGCCTATTAAATCCTAATCATTATCATTTAACAGATCAGCCGCCCGTCAGCCAGGCATGAACCCAGGCTGGGAAGGCAAACGGAACGGGGCTTGTCAGAGGTGAGGAGCGGCGCATTCCAGGTATCTGCCAGGTACATACTGGGTATTTGCTCGAATAAAGTGTGTCGGTGCAGTAGTAAATGTATCTTATTTCTTTTGCCACTGGAGGGCAGCGTGGAGTTACACGGAGTGGCGCCCGTAAGGACGACGTGCCAGTTAGGCGGAAGGAGAAGCGCACACACTTTTATGTGAAACGGATATATTTGGGGAGGGATTTTGTAGTCTGAGTGAGAAAATTGATATTTTGTCACAATGGAAAAATTAACCATTTAAATATGCACAGATTTTATCCCACTTTTGGAAATTAGGGATGTTGCCTAAAAGTTTGAGAATGCACAAAGTGCCACCCCTGGGCTTTAATGAAGCAGCATTTGTGGGATAAAGGGATCAGCATTCTGTATAAAGGTATTTTGGGCTCGATATAAATAATTGAAGCCAAAAACTAATATTAAGGGGCCTATGCAGAGAGCAGCGCGAACGGAAATTTCGGCGTTTTTTAGCGCTATATGGCTATAATAAGGTTGGAAATGGCGAGTTGAGTAAAAAGCGCCATTTTTTATTTTTTTTTAGTAGAACTCGCCGCACGGCTGGCGAGAACCAAAATCTCGCCAGTTTTGAAAAGGGCCGTATGCAGAAAGGTACGATCGCCATCTAGGGGCTGTTCGCGCCATTAAAATGGAGAGAAATTCTACAATTAGCTCCGCCAACAAAAGTTGGCAGGAAACTGGAGCTCACCGGCGAGAGTGAAAAGAAAAAAAAAAACCGCTCTTTTTTTCAAACATGTTTCACCAGCGCGCATCTCGCCGGTTGAAACTCTCCATAATCAAGCATGATTTTAAATGCAGTTTTCTGACCTTTCTGCATATGGAGATAAAATCACGCCATTACAGGTACAATTTATTACCAATTCCAATTATTTCCAGCGCTGCTCTCTGCAAAGGCCCCTAAGTAAATTGAGAATGGAAAAATATTCAGCACAAACGTACAGAATGTGATGTTCTGAGAGATCTTACAGATGTTATCAAATCCCACAATGAATGTATAGAAAATGTCTGTATAGAACGAGTCAAACAAGAATATGCCAATAAAACGTTTAATTGGGAGATACAGGGGCCACAATTCAGGTCAGTTAGCTGGAAGAAGGGAAGCCGGTCAGCCGGTAGAGCCGGTCAGCCGGTCAGCCAGAAGAGCAGGTCAGCCGGTCAGCCGGTAGAGCCGGTCAGCCGGTCAGCCAGAAGAGCAGGTCAGCCGGTCAGCCGGTCAGCCAGTAGAGCAGATCAGCCGGTCAGCCGGTAGAGCAGGTCAGCCGGTCAGCTCTGAGATCAGCATTACTTATATCTCCTAACCTTTGCCCCCTGCATGTAATGCGCAGAACAGCCTGCACTGCATATACTGTACATGAGATACTTAACCCTTTCTTTTCGCTCGACTCTAATCTGAATGATTTGCTAATTGGTTTGTAATTAGAGAGATATTTGTAGCAGAATCCCATGTATGTTCTTTTTACCTTTTTAGATACCGTTTTGTGTAATAAAAGATATGAGATCAGAGGGGCTCCCTGTTTGCACTCGTGTTTTGGCAGAAGTGTATATGTGACCCTATAAATCTCCCTCACACCCGGCTTGGCAGTGTGACACTAGTGCAGCGACCTGGGGAAGAATCACTGAGCTGTTAGCAATAGATACAACGGATAGAAAAGACACTACACATAGGTTGGATTAAAGAGAGTATTTTATTGAAATAATTAATCTCTTTGCTGGGAGGGGCCTGCAGCACATTGCAGAGCGATATAGTAACACGCAGAGCAATGCACTGCAGGCCCCTCCGGCAGCAAAGGAGTGAAGACCAATGCAGGGTGTATAAAGATCTCACTGATAATTCATGCACAAAGGGCTGTTTGTTGCTGTGATCCAGAGGAAGGCGAAACATAACCCCTGCTGTGCAATGGGGGGAAAAAATTCCTTCCTGACCCCATTAAATGGCGATCGGATGGTCCCTGGATCACTGCGCAGTGAGATCAGATGGAGCAGCACAGATCAGCGTTGTTATACACAGGGGCACACTCAGTATATAGAGATGCGGGTGATGGGGCCCTTGTGCCCCTGTGTATAACTCACCTGCTCCCCCATCCCCCTACATATCTATCCCATTCACCCCTTTTCCTCCCGCATACCTCGCAGGGCCGGCCGGCCGGCCATTAGGCGGTCGCCTAGCGCGCAAAGGTCCTAGGGGCGCATTAATAATCATTATTATTTTTTCCTCTTATTATTTCTAATTTATTTATCTTTTTTTAAAAATTATTATTCTTTTTTTTATCCAGTATTTTGGCGCCCTTTTATTTTTATTTTGCGTCGCGCTGGGGTGCGGTCGCACCCCCTGCAGCCCCGATAGCTACGCCACTGTTTATTTTATTATTTTATTTATCTTATTATTTTTTATACAACTGGGGCACAAATTTTAAGTTTCGCCTGGGGCGCATGAAACCCGTGCTCCGGCCCTGCTCCTTGTTCTCTCTCACCCTCTCACGCCCAATATCCCAATCTCCCTCTAGTACCTGCCCCTCCCGCAGCCTTCCTGATCTTATCTGCCTCTCCTGCGGTCAAACCAACTTCTCAGGGCCCCTAGAATACCCCTGGATCTACGCCCTGGCTCCTCTGCTACCTGCTCCCGGGGTCTGCTGCTCCGCCTAAAAAAGGTGAAGCAGCAGATCTGTCCGCACCTCTCGTATTCTGCTACCTGCTCCCGGGGTCTTCTCCTCCGCCTAAAAAAGGTGAAGCAGCAGATCCGTCCACACCTCTCGTATTCTCCTAGGCCATCGTCCACCACGTCGCCTGACTTGACATCCGCTTCGTCGTCTGCCTCATCGGCCGCCTTGTAGCCCACCTCTTCGCACCACTTGACGCCCGCTTTATCGTATGCCTCGTCGTCCGCCTCGTAGCCCGCCTCGTCGTCTGGTGGCACAAAGGGCACCACCTTCGTGCGTGTCCTGATCTGCAGGAGACATGAAGTGTTTGTAACCAGGGACAGTGATACTCTGTATCGCAAGAGCTCCTGTGCCACTTATACCCCCTCCCCAATACCACATTATACCGCCCTCCACAGGGCAAATACCCGTTATACCCACCTCCCCAAGCCCAGTACCCAGTTATACAACCCTCCCCAGGCTCAGTACCCAGTTATACAACCCTCCCAAGGCCCAGTACCCTGCTATACGCCCCTCCCCAGGCCCAGTACCCGTTATACCCACCTCACCAGGCCCAGAACCCGTTATACCCACCTCACCAGGCCCAGTACCCATTATATACCCTTCCCCAGAAGGTCATGTTTCTATTTATCAAAAATACATTGAGTTACCTCTGGTTTTCAAGCATGTCCTGGGGGAGTTATCACAGAGACACAGAAACGTCGCTGAGTTTGGTGAGTAACTCCCTTAAACTCTCAGCAGTTGAATTCCCCATTAGGCGCTTAATGCGTTAAAAACAAGCGTTGCTATTTCTTTGCATGAAGTTGCAGGTAATTGGAAGAGTTACACAGTGACGGCTATTTCATCACTCACCTTCTTCCATCGAATCGGTCTTAGCGGTAGTGATCTCAGTATTATTTCCTCCTTAACATCGGATATCCATATCCATTCTTCGCCTCTGATCTGTATGCAAGACAATGCTTTAAGACAGGGTTGCGCAACCTTTTTCCCCTGCTCCCCCCTCCACCCTCCCCACCTTGTCTCCGACGTTCTGATGTAACGACGTCATGTGATATCACGTTGCTATGGCAATGCCACATCATGTGACGCCACGTTGCTGTCTCCAGAAGCCGCCGGAGACAAGGAAAGGGAACTTACAGAGGCCTTGCGCGCGATTTCCGGCATTTAATTTAAATGCTGTGGGGAAGAGCGAGGGGCCACTGTAAGCGCCGAGCCCCTCCCCAAGAAAATGTCGCACCCCTCGATTTGCGCACCCCTGCTTTAAGAGATATTCTGGGACCCTCCAACTCCTCCATCGGACCCTTCCTCATATTGACTGACCTTGCAGTGCTCTGCACTGACTTGCACTGACCTGCTATGATGCCTCTCAAAATACCATGCTAACTCATTCTGAACATACATGTGTCCTTTCTACATGTTACTCAGCTTGTATGGGCCACAGACAGCTTTCCCGGGGTCCAGGACTAGTTGCCACCGGGGACACTCACCCATGGGTCGGCGACCTTGCGAGAACCCACCCCCCCAACCTGTTTTCTCTTGCATTGCCATAGACAACAACATTTCAGCCTGCTGGCCTTTCTCAGGTAAAGTGGCTAAACCCACTAAAGCCAATAAAGAAAGGCCAGCAGCCGAAACATTGTAGTCTGTGGCACAATAAATTATCTTTTTTTATTCAAATCCGTGTGCCCTTTTCCATCAATCATATTGTATCCATTGGACGAAATGCCGGTCTTCCCTGAGACTAAGGGGCACCGGTAAAAGTATGACTAATTGTTTTTTTTAGTGTGCAGCAAATCCCCATCATTTTTGCGTTCTCTTGCTCTGCCCCAATCTGACACAGCACCTTGCTCTCTCACCCCCCTCTTACACTCCCGCGTCACCCTTTCCTTCCCCAAAGGTTGTCATTTAATCAGATCTTACCCAAATTGTCTCCATCTCCCTTGGAAATGTTCTGTCTTTAAACTGTGCGGCTCCTCTTGATCCGGACTTTCTTAGCTGACCCCTTTAGGTTTCGGCTTCGAGGGTCTAAAAAATAAGCGACTCCGAAAAGATGTGAAATATGCCCACGGGTCCTAATGGGGCACTGAGGGGGAGACTTAAATACTAGTAAATATAATCTACTGTGCTAACAAATATAATCTATTAACTAACAAATATAACTTATTAAACTAAGAAATATAACTTATTAAACTAAGAAATATAATTTATTAAACTAAGAAATATAACTTATTAAACTAAGAAATATAATTTATTAAACTAAGAAATATAACTTATTAAACTAACAAATATATCTTATTAAACTAAGAAATATAATTTATTAAACTAAGAAATATAACTTATTAAACTAAGAAATATAACTTATTAAACTTACAAATATAATCTATTTAACTAAATAAATATCTATTAAACTAAATAAATATCTATTCAACTAAATAAATATAATCTACTTCAAAATAATACAATAAAAAGCTGGAGAAATGATACGTTAACCAAGCCACAGATGTGATGCCAATGAGCGTTGAACTCCTTGCAGATCCACCGTCAGCTGGTTGTGGCAGAAAGTGGTGACATGCAGTAGAACAGAGTGGTTGAGCTGTAACCACGGCAGTCAGGTCAGAAATCAACACAATATTTTTTGAAATTTAGAATGAGAATGTTCAGTATGTCACATTCTGGGCTCAGACTCTGAGCCCTGTCACATGTTAGCAGCTTGTGATAATAGAAAGTATCCATATACTGGGATGTGATAAGAGACATTATAGTCATTTTATACTGGGTCCCATAACCTGCTTTATATGAAGTATCATTTTACACTAGTAGAGATGTTACATTTTGAAAAAATAGCGCTTCTGGCGACAATGTTCATTTTCTCTACAAATGATAAATGAAAAAGTTGGATAAAACGTTATATGTGTGTGTGCGCGCGCAATATATATATATATATATATATATGAGTGAAAAGAGAAAAAAGTAACCCGTATCGGAGCACTCAGGTATGCAGATTAACATATAGTATTTTATTTATTTGACACAGTGCAAAAAAGGATAAGTAAACAGTACATGATTAAAAACACTTAAAAAAGGCTAGGACCCCTGTCACGGGTACTACCCATAGACACAAGTGGGCAAAACTAGGGAATGACTCAAATTGTCAACCCTTAACATGAAAATGGATAGTGACTCAAGAAACACTTGGATAGGTCAGAATAAATCACAACAGCTTAATGGGTTCACAGGCACCTATACAAAGCTAAAGATAATACGTACTACACACCAATGAAGTGACTAG
>NW_027456508.1:0-17500 GCF_040206685.1 Ascaphus truei | reverse complement strand
CTCTGTCTCTCTCTGTGTGTCTCTGTCTCTCTCTGTGTGTCTCTGTCTCTCTCTGTGTGTCTCTGTGTCTCTGTGTGTGTCTCTGTGTCTCTGTGTCTCTGTGTCTCTGTGTCTCTGTGTCTCTGTGTGTCTCTGTTTCTCTCTGTGTGTCTCTGTGTGTGTCTCTGTATCTCTGTCTCTCTCTGTGTCTCTGTGTGTGTCTCTGTGTCTCTCAAATCAAATCAGCTTGATTGGCATGTCAAAAAAACATTTCAGTATTGCCAAAGCATGAGTAATAGGGGGTGTGGGACAATGATTACACGAATACTAGGGGGTACGGTATAATGGTTATACAGTACATTACTTTTGTCTCTCTCTCTCTGGGCCTCATGCAGAGAGCATCGTTATTTCAAAATTCGCCATTTTTTGTACAATTTCGCGCAGAAACCGGCAGAAAATGGCGAGTTACGAAAAACGCGCCATTTTGTTTTTTCTATTGCTAAAACTCGCCTCGCGGCTGGCGAGAACCTCCGTCTCGCCATTTTTAAAACTCTCCGAATGCAGAGAGGTACGAACGGCATGTAGCGGCTGTTCGCGCCAGGGAAATGGCGCGATTTTCTCATTTTTGCCGCGCCAGGAAAAGTTGGCAATAAAATGGCGCTCGCCGCCTATAGCAAAGGGGGGAAAAAAGCCGCGATTTTTTTTTTACACATTTCTGAAGCGCGCATCTTTCCCATTCAAACTCGCCACACGCATCCATGTTAAACATAGCAGAATTCGCACTTTTCTGCATATGGAGAATAAAACTCTCCAAAAAAGCTACTTTTTATGAAATTCGCCAATTTGAAAATTCTATGCTCTCTGCATGAGGCCCTCTGTGTCTGTCTCTCTCTCATTCTCTGTGTCTCTCTCATTCTCTGTGTCTCTCTCATTCTCTGTGTCTCTCTCATTGTCTGTCTCTCTCTCATTCTCTGTCTCTCTCTCATTCTCTGTCTCTCTCTCATTCTCTGTCTCTCTCTCATTCTCTGTCTCTCTCTCTCATCCCTGTATGATAGGTATGTTCCAACTCTATTTTTTGCTCTTCTTTTCCGTTTGAGAGGAGGGAGTCCCTCACCTCTTCAGCCACACACCAGGAACGCTGGATTGCTTTCAGACGCTCGGAGAGGCGGATACAGTCGTGGATTGCAGGCACTGATTTATCTGGTAAATACCGCAAACATGCTTGAACAAGGGCCGTAGACATTTTATTTGATGGTTTAGATTACCATTGTCTGTGGTTGTTAGTTATTGGTATTAGAGTTTTTTGATGTTGTTACGAATCAAATACATTTTGAAGTAGTAATCCCCTCCGAACTGGGCATTCCTGGCCAATAATGCCCTGGCTGTAAAAGTTGAAGGGCCCAAGCAAAGCCCCCACCTCTATACACACTAACACTGCAGGGGCATCAAAGTGTCTCATTGTCATGGCAACGGGGGGTGTCACGTGATGTCATTTGTTTAATAAATTATTTTTTAAGGTGTCCCGGTTTTTCATTTTCGAAATCTGGTCACCCTATGTATTTATGCTGCATTCAGTGTTGTAATGTGCTGTAATTGGGTTACATGGCGTACATAGTGTATATACCGCATTCAGGGTAAGTGCTGTATGTGGATTATAAAGTGTATATATGCTTCATTCAGGGTTATAAAGTCGTTTATAGAGTATATACTGCATTCACGGTTACGTGCGGCATGTGGAGTATAAGGTGTTATAATGTGCTTTAAGTGGGTTACATGGCGGGTATAGTGGATATACTGCATTCAAGGTTACGCGCCGTATTGGATTATAACGGGTATATATGCTACAGTCAGGGTTATAATGTGCGGTATTTGGGTTACAGGGGTGTATACGGTACCGCAGTGGTGGTGGCGTGCTGTATTTGGATTATATGGTATACACTGCGATCATGGTTACGTGCTGGGTTCTGAATATAATGTTTATAGACCACATGCGCGGTTACATGACGGGTTTGGATTATATGGTGTATATACTTATCCCCCCTCATCCACTGATGAAGTGACCACATTGCGTCACGAAACGCGTATGGAGAGGGAGGAGCTAGAACTGACACGGTCTTCAGAAGCAGGAGCATAGCGATCAGGAGAGACGCCAGAGTGTGACATCAGAGTGTGACATCACGAGGCGTAGCGCGGGCTGACGGCAGTTACCCAGAGAGGTGAGCAGAGCACATTCTGCAGTGCTGGCCACCTCAAGCTGAATCTCGCAGAGTAACTACTGAGAGTTAGACGCCACTTCAGGGTTTGCAAACAACAATAGCGCCATCCTCCCAGAAGCCTGCCTACCTGATTGTATCAAGCTGCGGACAGCACGTTGTCAGCTGTTTTTACACAGCCTGGTTTATGTGAGTAAGCCCTTGGCTGTTTTTTATTTTTATTGTAATAAATTTTTATCAATCTGCACCATCATCTTCCATGTTATTTCCTTTCTGGGAACACATGGGAACTATGACCAAGTGGTAATGCTGTGAACAGACAGAAAACCTGGAGGATAGACATACAACACGTGGCATTCGTGATATCTGGAAGAGAAGAGGTTAAAAGCACAGATTGTCTCAAAGGAACAATAACACAGCAAGTCTGTAAGTTCATTACTTTAATCTGTTGTGGAGTTATTTATGGATTCTTGTGGCTGCGCAATGGTCTTTTCCTTTTTGTCCATTACATACTAGGAGGAGTTCGGAACCAGCAGCCAGCAATTGGATCACCATCGCTCCATCAGCTGGAATATTGAAAAGAACTTTCCATATCTATATGGACTAATCATTGGACTGGGGTATTGTTGTAGCCTGAAGCGCCGGGTCATTACATTTTTTGTACAAAAGATAGGGCGATGGAAGTCTAACAGATACCGGTCCTATATCAGGCCCGCATTATCTGGTATTTAGCGTGCTTGGATAAACCCCCTCATCCTCTTTATGCCTTCACAGACGCCGCACCCACTTGGATAATCGGAGACTCGCTTATACACTGGGCAGAGAAGCGGGCCGTCAAACGCCCATGCGGGGCTAACCTCGGGTTGCGAACGGAGGAGGCAAATGTGGTATGGGGGGGAGGTAGGGGGCTGCGGTGGGCTCAGTTGCTCCCGCGGCTAATGGTGATGGGCAGGGATAGGAGGGCGCCGCAGATCTTGCTCCTCCACGTCGGGGGCAACGACCTGGCCGCTCGACGCTACTTCGAGCTGGTTAATTCAATAAAACACGACCTAGCCCTCATGCTCGCCCGTTGGCCAGAAGTACAGATCGTTTGGTCGGACATATTGTGCAGGAGAGTGTGGAGGGGCGCAAGGGCACCGGGCGCCATCGACTGAGCGCGGGTCAAACTGAACAAGATGGTGGGGAAGTTTGTGACGCAGTGTGGGGGATGGCAGATCACCCATCCCGAGTTCGACAACAAGTCAACTGGCCTGTTCCCGGCCGACGGCACACACTTATCCGAGATAGGGGCGGACTTGTTCAATAACGAATTGCAGGAGGGGCTGGAGAGGGTCCTTGCGGGGTTGGCGGCACGGTCTAATTTAAGGAGGTTTAAATAGAGCCGTGAGTGGCGGCAGTTCGGGGGTAAGTGCTTGTCCTTGCCAGATGGGCTCGGGGCGGGTGTCGCCCGGGGGTAGGAGCGATTGGGCGGGGTCAAGCTAACGTGACACCCGGGAACCCACTCGCGACAACGGCCGGCTCTTTAGGGGTCGGCCGGGTACGGGGGTGGCAGGCCAAGGCCTGGCTGACCCTCTGACCCCACTCTGGCTTGGACTAGCGCTTACTCCAGTATTATGATTGTTAATAAACAAAGCCGCAGCCTTTTATACCTCCAAACTGAGTCTGTCATTACTTGTCTGTTATATGTGGGTACCGTTTCCAAGTGGGAGGGGGTCCCTCGCAGCCTCCCTGGTCAAGCAATCCCTCCAGCCAATTAGGCGAGGGAAGCCCATGACCAGGGGGCAAGCCCCCCTCCCCCCTCACCTCGCTGGGATCTCTGGGCCGCCGTCGCGGCCCCCCCTGGGGGGGGGAGGGGACAGGCCTAGGGCAGTACAAAAGAGACAGCCGGGAGCTGAATCTTCCATTCTGCTCCCGGTCTGCTGCGAAGTATCCAACCCACCCACCCCATTAGCAAGACAGTCGGGGGCAGACGCTTGCCCCCGGCCACTCCGTGGAGTATTTACAATTCCCTTGGTGATAAGCTGTCTGCACTACCTGTAAGCTGTAACATGTACCATCATATTTTACAGGGCAGTGTCCGAAGATCTCCCGAGAAACAAAGGACTGAAGTTCCTTCAGGAGGCTCCAGTTGGTCATTTTACCACTGTCGCGGCGGCAGTTCGGGGGTAAGTGCTTGTCCTTGCCAGATGGGCTCGGGGCGGGCGTCGCCCGGGGGTAGGAGCGATTGGGCGGGGTCAAGCTAACGTGACACCCGGGAACCCACTCGCGACAACGGCCGGCTCTTTAGGGGTCGGCCGGGTACGGGGGCAGAAGGCCAAGGCCTGGCTGACCCTCTGACCCCACTCTGGCTTGGACTAGCGCTTACTCCAGTATTATGATTGTTAATAAACAAAGCCGCGGCCTTTTATACCTCCAAACTGAGTCTGTCATTACTCGTCTGTTATATGTGGGTACCGGTTCCAAGTGGGAGGGGGAGGGGGTCCCTCGCAGCCTCCCTGGTCATGCAGGAGACAGAAAGGTAGATAGAGACACAGACAGAGAGCTACCAGAGAAGGTGTTACATGGGTGAGTGCTGAGTTATTACTGTGACTCTCTGATGCTAACATGACATTAGGTTCTGGGCTCTGCGTCCCACACATGATGAACACCATGACTGTATAAAACTGAGGGGTACATATATATGTATATATATATAGCAACTGTAAATATTACTGTATGTTCATTTGCATGTCTTAGACAGGTCTGCAACCCTGTCTTTCCCCATTGTCACCCAGCATACAGCGCTTCCACTGCAGCAAGGGATTCTGGGAAATGACATGCAAATGAGCACTCTGTGCCACCTTTTGTCTCAAGCTTGTATTACACAAGCCAATCCTCAAGCCAATGCATGCCGTTTTAAACACAGCTTTTAGACAGAGGCTGGGATGAGATGCAAAGCCATTAAACCCACTCACAGACATTTTTTTTTTTTTTTACGGTTCACATATTAACAACCATTTAGTATCATTTTACAGAAAATAATAAACCGAAAACATCACTATACAATCCTTATATTGCCAAGACAAAAACCAACCCAAAGGCACAAAACCATTCTAAAAAGCCAAACAAAACAACACATTCCAAGGCATCATCTGTGCATCTACTACCAAACACACTCAATGCAAAAAAATATGGTTACTTCCCATTTCTACACACGACTTTTCGTACTTTCCACAGGACATTTAACATTGCATCTAATTACTTCACGTGTCCCAGCAATTTCTCTAACGCCTCACGGATATGATACGTACTACATTGTATTTCTAATTTTCTTACTTCCTCTTTAGACACCTCTGCTTTTGGGAACTGTACTTTCAGCCATTCCGTTTTTGAAACATTTAACCCTACGTCACCTGCCTCTTTATTTATATTATTTATCACCTCTTTTACATGCCACTCCCTCGCCTTCCTTTCTCTCTCGCTTTCATTACTTACTTTTGTTCTTCCACTAAGGCCTGCCTTTTCTCCTTTTCCCCCTTTACTTTCCCTAATCTCTCCCCCTTCACCCCCACTCTGTTGGCCTGCCTTTCCATCACTTTCATTCCCACTTACTCCACTTACACTTCTCTGTATTTTAGTTCCCTCCACGCTTATCTGGCTTTGTGAGGACGAGCTATTGCCCTCACTTCTCTCCTTCTCTCTCACCTCTCCCCTAGCCTCTTTTATTTTAACCCACTGTACATGCTCCTTTTTTAATTCTTCATACTGCTCTTTTGTCAGCTGTTTTCTTTGGTACATCAGTTTTTCTAATCTTTCTATTATCTGTTCCTGGTGATTGTGGGGGAATGAACCCCGTATTGTCCGGTGCTTCCAATGATCCACAAGTAAATCTGGGTGTATATAAGCAATGTCTATTATCTGTTCCTCACTACTCCCCCCATGCTGCTTCCGAAAAATACCAACCCAAAATAGAACATCTCCCACTGCGTCTTCAAAATGTTCCATCTTCACTTTTAGGGTTACTTTCCCTGATACTTTTACAACTGTACCCTCTACACCTTCCTCTCTAGGCTCCCTTTTACTCTGGCTATCCTTATCTTCTTTTGTTTCTATCCCTTGCAGATTTTTACGCTTTTCAGCTTTTTTCCCTCCTATTTCCATTTCCTCCTCCAAGACATCTTGGGGACCTTCCCTCCCCCTCTGTGCATCTTGAAACTCCATACTTTCTGCCCAGCTAGGTTCCACCACACTCAATGACCGTATTTCCCCCTCCCCCGCATCTTTCTGATGCACTGCTCCCGTCTCCTCCCCTCCCCCCACCTCCAGTTTCTGGGCCAAGGAGTCCAGGAAGAGATCTTCCTCTTTTTTCTCCACGATATCACTTATAGAACCCGCCAAACCCTCTATTGGGCCACTTGCTAGCATTTCTTCTCTTCTTAAATCCTCCTCATACATTGCTGTTATAGCCGGATCAAGCCCTCCCTCTTGGGAACTCCATCTCACAAATTCCCAGACCCTCAACTGTCTCTTCCCCTTCTTCTAGCACACTGTCCCCTTTAGCTGCCTGGGCATATGTCCTTTTAGTGCATTGCCGTGCCAAGTGTCCTTCCTCTCCGCATAGATGGCATCTCTTAGGGACTCCACAGTTGGCTGCAGTATGTCCCTCTTCCCCGCAATTACGGCACACAGTTCCCGTTCTGGTGCAACCCTCCTTTGTATGTCCATAAGTGTGGCAATGCCTGCAATATAGAGGCTGTCCCGAGTAAAACAAAAATCCTCTGTCTCCTCTAATATTGAACATGGCCGGTGGGTGTGTCACTCCTCCCGCACATGATGGATCCCGTCTGAACCGTACCCAGAAACGTCTCTTCCCGTTGAACATGCCATACGGATTTTTTAGTTCTTCACCTCCTCTAATCATTTCACAATACCGTTTCAAAAAAGTCACAATCTCCTCTTTCCTTGCATACGGAGTGTACATGTGAAGTACAAGTGGTCTCTCCTCCAGCATAAAATTTGGGATTACCTTTACATGCAAATGAACATACAGTAATATTTACAGTTGCTTTATGCTTTACTGTGGAGGGTTTTTGTCACTTTTTTACCCACCATAACCTTAATAGTAGTGGTGATTACCTAGTCTAGTCTCAAACCTGCTTTGCCATTAAGACCAACCCCACACTGATGAGACCCATCAAGGTCGAAACAGCGGTGTAGCTGAGACTGTGCCCCCTTGGCCTTGAGTCATCGTTCCGGAAGGGACTTAAGACTCATGCTGCTATTAGGGGGGTACGCCATCTCAGGCAGCGGAAGGTGATCAAGAGCGGACAAGGAGAGAGAGAGAGATGGTGAAGGGCCGGCGCCTTGGCCTTGGGGGATCGTCCTGATGGACTAAACCCCCTCGCTGCTTTTGGGGTGCCGCACCAGATCCTTGACGGTTGGACAGACGGAGCATGACAGCTTGAGCACGGGGCGGTCAGGAGCAGACAAGCACGTGAGCAGGAGAGAGAGAGAGTGACGGGCCGACGCCTTTGCCTGGGGGGATCGCCATAATAGGCTTAACCCCTCTGCTGCTATTAGGGCGTCGCACCGAAGCTCAGGATGACGAGGACAAAGACGGCGGCGATGGAGAACCGAAAGCAGACCATCAGATTCCTGGTGGTTGAGGCGGAGAGAGCCCAGGTGAGACTCCAGTATATCGTGGAGGAGATCTTGATTGACCTGGTGGAGATTAAGATTGCACAAGTCTACTGTCTGCAGGACTTCCAGGAAGAGTGAATCTTTGATGTGACCTTCCGCAAGGAGGAGGACTGCTTGAGTGCATATGAGAGATGCAAGAAAAACGCGAGTGACCAGAGGATGAAGGGGATCAGTGTTATCCCAAGTTTTTTGTTGGAGGAAAGAAGCATAATTGTGCACATGTATGATCCTTTTGTGAAGAAGGAGGAGATAGCCTTGTTTTTGAGACATTATTGTGCAACTGTAAGAGATGGTGAAGAACTTTTGAATTGCTATGGGATATTTAATGGCAAGCGGGAATTTCACGTACGTCTAAGACCGGACCCAGCATGTGCAGGGGGAGTGATGCACCCCCCTGCTGTTTTCAAGGTGGGTGGGAAAAAAGGCTTTTTGGAATATTGGGGCCAACCCAAGAGATGTAAGAACTGTCAACAATATGGACATTTGGAAGAGAGATGTGGGGAGGTGGGAATGGTGTGTCAAAACTGTGGTAAAGAGGGTCATGTGGCTGCAAAATGCAGAGTACAAAAGAAATGTGACTTTTGCTATGAGCCTGGACATTTGGCGAGAAAGTGTTTAAAGAAGAGTGAGATTTGGTGCACAAAAAGGACAAGTACGATGTCATCAATTGTGGGTAATCGTGCTAGACAAATGATGAGACAGAGTCCGGAAAAGATTAATGTACAGGTGCAGAATAGTGAGAAAGGTCAGCTCAGAGGTTATGTCAGTGAGGATGGAAAGGGAAAAGAAGGAGAGGCGGGAAAAGTTTTGGAGTTTGTGAGTGAAATATTGTGTGAGTCTGAAGAGAAGGAAGTATATCAGCTTACTGCTGCGGCAGAGTTTATTCGAGCATTTGCCCGTTCTCTGCCGCAGCAGTAGCCTGGCGCGCGCCCGAGAGTGACGGGCGCGCGCCGAAGCAGCGGAAGAGCGCCCTCCGATCGGGGCGCTCTCCCTACCGCTGCCGGGTCCGCCGGGTCCCCCGGAACCCCCTGCCGCCGTCCCGCGATCGCGGGACACCAGGGCTCCCTCGGGGAGCCCCTGGACGCTCGTGCAGGGGGCGCACGCTCCCGAAGACGCGTGACCGCGCGTCTATGACGCGCGGCACGCCGAGGGGCGGCCACTAGCAAGCCGGGAGATTTCCCGGCTTGCGGTACCGACCACACTCGAATAAAGTGTGTCGGTACTGTACAACAGAGGAGAGGTTATTTTGTGACTTTCTGTGTGATTATAAAGAGAATGAAGAATGTCAGCCAAGAGTAGAGGAGGAGGTAGAGATTGAGAGGGGAAGTAAGAAGGGTCTTTCTGTGGAAAGGGAAAAGTTAGTGGAGGAAGACTGTGAGGACGATTGGATAATTAGACATGTAGCAGAGGTAGAAGCAGCATCCTGTAAAGCAAAAGAAGAGGAGAGGAGGAGAGAAGAGTTTTGTTCAGGGGAAGAGGTGGAAAAAGTTTTGGAGTTTGTGGGGATTGTAAATGGGGAGGAAATAATGGAATGGGTGTATGTTAAAAAGCAGGAAAAGCAGAAAAAAACAGAAAAAGAAAGCAAAAATAAAGAAAGGAGGTTTAGAAAAGGAATAGAGGTATAACATTATGTAAAGAAATGAAGAGGAAAAAGAGAAAGAAAATGTAATGAGAATAGTACACTGGCGACACACTTTATTCGAGCTCGGCTAGTCCCACGAATTCGGGTATACCCGGGTGTATTGAGGTTTGTGACTGTTTTCTGCCCGAGTGCATTGGGTTATTTTCCAGGCAGGGATTGAAGCATTTTATTCCCGCTGGCTGCAATACTGCACAGTATATATATATATATACTGCATTACAATTCATGAATTTATGCCATCTGGTAGACACGCGAAGCATTGCAGCCTATTAAATCCTAATCATTATCATTTAACAGATCAGCCGCCCATCAGCCAGGCATGAACCCAGGCTGGGAAGGCAAACACAACGGGGCTTGTCAGAGGTGAGGAACGGCGCATTCCAGGTATCTGCCAGGTACATACTGGGTATTTGCTCAAATAAAGTGTGTCGGTGCAGTATATACAGGGAGAATATGCGAATGTAGGTGGTGTTAGTTGAAGGTGTGGAAAAGTGGTTTTGTTGTTGTGTGTTTAGAAGGAAAAGCTGTGGAATGACAAGATAAATTCTGACCTTTTTTGTAAAGAAAGTAATGTATTTACAGTATGTGTTTTTGAAGAAATGTAATTATGTGATTTAGTATCTTTTGGAAAAGTTCTCATTTTCTGTTTGTAAATATATGTGATGTGAATAAAACATTTAAAAAGAAGAAAAAAAAAAAAAAGCTGAGCCTGTGTCCCCTTGGCCTTGAGTCATCGTCCCTTCGGGGACTAAAGACTCCTGCTGCTTTTGGGGGGGCACGCCATCTTGAGCTAAGAGGAGTGATCCTGAGTGAGCGGTTCTGAGCGAGCGGATGCGGAAGTGAGGGGCCGGCACCTTTGCCCTGGGACATCGCCTTTACTGGCTAAAGTCCCTTGCTGCTTTTGGGGTGCCGCACCTGAGCTTGGGAGAGCAGAGATGACATCGCAAGCTGGAATGCGCAATTCCATTCGGTTCCTGATCGAGGAGACCGAGAGAAGTCGAGTGAACCTGCTGTGGATAGTGGAGAAGGTGCTGAAGCAATTGATCGGTCTGGACACTGAGAGGATCTTCTGCCTTCAGGATTTCCCTGCACAGGGGATTTATGACCTGACCTGTCATCAAGAAGCGGATGTTTGGTGCACTTTTGAAAAGTGCAAGGAGAAGTCTGGTGACCCGATCTTACATTGCATCAAGGTAATTCCAAGTTTTATGCTGGAGGAGAGACCACTTGTACTTCACATGTACACTCCGTATGCAAGGAAAGAGGAGATTGTGACTTTTTTGAAACGGTATTGTGAAATGTTCAGAGGAGGTGAAGAACTTAAAAACCCATATGGCATGTTCAACGGGAAGAGACGTTTCTGGGTACGGTTGAGACGGGATCCATCATGTGCGGAAGGAGTGACACACCCACCGGCCATGTTCAATATCAGAGGAGACAGAGGATTTTTGTTTTACTCGGGACAGCCTCTATATTGCAGGCATTGCCACACTTATGGACATACAAAGGAGGGTTGCAGGAAAACGGGAATTGTGTGCCGTAATTGCGGGGAAGAGGGACATACTGCAGCCAACTGTGGAGTCCCTAAGAGATGCCATCTATGCGGAGAGGAAGGACACTTGGCACGGCAGTGCACTAAAAGGACATATGCCCAGACAGCTAAAGGGGACAGTGTGCTAGAAGAAGAGGAAGAGACAGTTGAGGGTCTGGGAATTTGTGAGATGGAGAGTTCCCAAGAGGGAGGGCTTGATCCGGCTATAACAGCAATGTATGAGGAGGATTTAAGAAGAGAAGAAATGCTAGCAAGTGGCCCAATAGAGGGGGAGGTGGAAGTGGAAATAATGGACACGAGCGGACCCAAGAAAGGGGCACAAAAACAAAGTTTACAAAGTGACAATGATGTTTGTACAGTTGATGGGGAGGGGAAGAGTGAGCTACGGCAAGATAAGGTGACGAAGTCAAAGTTTTGTGCGCTGGATTTGTCCAGTATTGACGGGAGTGGGGAAGAGGAACAGACCGTAAGTAAAGGAAAAGAGGAAAATAAGAAGTTAGATAGGGAAGCGCAAGAAACTGAGGAGAAAGCAGGCCCTGGTGGTGCGAGTGGAAAAGGTAAAGAGGGAAAGAGTAAGTGTAAAGGATTTGTTGTTAGTGGAAGCAAAAACGAGTCTTCGCAAGGGATAGAAACAAAGGATGATAAGGATTGCCAGAGTAAAGTGGAGCCTAGAGAGAAGGGTGTAGAGGGTAAAGTTAAAAAAGTATCAGGGAAGGTAACCCTAAAAGAGAAAATGGAACAATTTGAGAACGCAGTGGGAGATGTTCTGTTTTGGGTGGGTATTTTCCGGAAGCAGCATGGGGGTAGTAGTGATGAACAGATAATAGAAAGATTGGAAAAAATGATGTACCAAAGAAAACATCTGACAAAAGAGCAATATGAAGAATTAAAAAAGGAGCATGTACAGTGGGTTAAAATAAAAGAGGCTAGGGGAGAGGTGAGGGAGAAAGAGAGTAGCGAGAGCAACAGCTCGTCCTCACAAAAAAGTCAGATAAGCGTGGAGGGAACTAAAATACAGAGAAGTGTAAGTGGAGTAAGTGGGAACGAAAGTGAAGAAAAGGCAGGCAAAAAAGGGATTGTACAGGCAAAAGAGGCAAATTCTGCAGGAGATAGTAAGGGGAGGAGCACCCAGGGAAAGGATGAAGTAGGGCTTACAAAGGAAGAGGTTTTGCACAATCAACTTGCGAGGGGATTTGGGCGGAGATATTGGGATGTGAAAGAGGCAAGGGACGGGTATGAAAAAAGTGTGAGGTCTGGATTCCAGTTAGAGAGGTTTGGAACGTATGGAGAAATAATTAAAACAGATGATCGCATCACTTGAGAATAGAGAAAGGGTTTTTGTTTTTAAATGAAAGAATCTTGAAGTATATGGTTCTTATCTTTGTATGATGTTTTGGTTATAGGGTTTTTTCGTAAAGTTATGTTTTTTTTTTCCCTTCTGAAAAGTTTATCTTTGTGTTTGTATATATCTGAAGGATGAAGGAAGAAAATGTAAATATATTATGTTTTGGTGTCTTTCTAATGTTGGGTGACTGTTGTCACTATGGTGTGTTTTTTTGGTTTCCAAAAAAGTCTGTAAACTTAAAAAAGTTGTTGAATAAAAAAGTAAAAAAAAAAAAAAAAAGTTGAAACATGTCTGTGAGTGGGTTTAATGGCTTTGCATCTCATCCCAGCCTCTGTCTAAAAGCTGTGTTTAAAACAGTGTGCATTGGCTTGAGGATTGGCTTGTGTAATACGAGCTTGAGACAAAAGGTGGCACTGAGTGTTCATTTGCATGTCATTTCCCAGAATCCCTTGCTGCAGTGGAAGCGCTGTATGCTGGGTGACAATGGGGAAAGACAGGGTTGCAGACCTGTCTAAGACATTGCAAATGAACATACAGTAATATTTACAGTTTCTTTATGCTTTACTGTGGAGGGTTTTTGTCACTTTTTTACCCACTATAACCTTAATAGTGTGTATATATATAGATATAGATATAGATATCTATATCTATATCTATATCTATATCTATATATATATATATATATATTATATATATATATATATATATATATATTATATATATATATATATCTACTATATATTTGTGAAAGTGTTCTATGTGGCCGTGTCTGTATGTGTCCTCCCTGTGTCCCTCCCTGTGTCCCTAGCGGCAATCCCATTGGCTCCCTTGGCCCACCCCCGCACACCTCTCATTGGCCGGACACACACATACACTCACACAGAGATACACACACACACACACGGATACACACACAGGGCAGGACACGGAGACACACACACCAAGATACACACACACTGAGACACACACAGATACACACACACTGAGATACACAGACAGGACACAGATAGACAGACAGGACACACACACACATATACAGACAGGACACACACACACCACCCCCCCCCTCTGTCCGTCCCCCCCCCATCACCAGCTCCAGACGGAGGGGAAGCGCGGCCCTCCTATCCCAGCCGCTCCCTTACCTCCCCGGCGCTACCTCCCCCACAGGTAAGTCACTGCGCGTCCCGCCTCAGCTTATGGCGCCAGTAACTCTCCCCATTTCAGGCGCGCAGCTTCGCGCCACAGGCCCACACAGGGCGCTTCCTGCCGCCGGCTGCACGCCTCACTCAGCCCGGACGGCACATCGGGGGACAAGCGAGTCACGGGGAACGGGGGGGGAGCGCGAGTCAAGGGGAACGGGGGGGCGAGTCACGGGAAACGGGGGGGGGGAGCGCGAGTCACGGGGGGGGGGGGCGAGCCGCGAGTCACGGGGAACTTTGTTTTTTTCAATCAGATTCCCCCAACAAATGTAACCCCCCCTTCCTTGGGCTAATGTGAACTAATAGTAATAGCATGTTTATTAGGCCAAGGGGGTGATGTAGCGAGGCAAATTGTTGCAAGGTCGTTTGCGCCCAAGTTTGGTGCCGGGATTTGAAGGGTGACAACAGGAGGAGTTAGGGAAGAGTTCCCC
Organism: Ascaphus truei; assembly: GCF_040206685.1. Classification (NCBI taxonomy): domain Eukaryota; kingdom Metazoa; phylum Chordata; class Amphibia; order Anura; family Ascaphidae; genus Ascaphus; species Ascaphus truei. The sequence continues at coordinate 3,460 of NW_027456508.1, read as the reverse complement.
CGCGTTATACACGGCTGTAGCAGACGTTTTTTGTGTGTGCGTTACGAGGGACGTAATGACACCTGCCTTAAACTGTCCAAGCAGTGTGTCGATCCCCCCCACTCCCCTTTCTCCCCCCCCACTCCCCTTTCTCCCCCCCCTGCTCCCCTTTCTCCCCCCCCCGCTCCCCTTTCTCCCCCCCCGCTCCCCTTTCTCCCCCCCCGCTCCCCTTTCTCCCCCCCCGCTCCCCTTTCTCCCCCCCCCCGCTCCCCTTTCTCCCCCCCCGCTCCCTTTCTCCCCCCCCCCCCCCGCTCCCCTTTCTCCCCCCCCCCCGCTCCCTTTCTCCCCGCTCCCCTTTCGCCCCCCTCCCCGCTCCCCTTTCTCCCCCCCTCCCCTTTCTCCCCCCTCCCGCACCCCTTTCTCCCCCCATCCGCTCCCCTTTCCCCCCCTCCGCTCCCCTTTCCCCCCCCCTCCGCTCCCCTTTCCCCCCCCTCCGCTCCCCCCCTCCGCTCCCCTTCCCCCCCCCTCCGCTCCCCTTTCCCCCCCCTCCTCTCCCCCTTCCCCCCCTCCGCTCCCCTTTCCCCCCCCTCCGCTCCCCTTTCCCCCCCTCCGCTCCCCTTTCCCCCCCCTCCGCTCCCCTTTCCTCCCCCCCTCCACTCCCCTTTCCTCCCCCCCGCTCCCCTTTCCTCCCCCCCCCCGCTCCCCTTTCCTCCCCCCCCCCGCTCCCCTTTCTCCCCCCCCCCTCTCCCCTTTCTCCCCCCCCCCCCGCTCCCCTTTCTCCCCCCCTCCCGCTCCCCCTTTCTCCCCTCCTCCTCCTCTTCCCCTCCCCTTTCCCTCCCCCCTCCTCCCCTTTCCCTCCCCCCTCCCCATCCCCCCCTCCCCTTTCCCTCCCCCCCTCCTCCCCTTTCCCTCCCCCCTCCTCCCCTTTCCCTCCCCCTCCTCCCCCTCAAACCCCCCACCCCCCTTCCCCCCTCTCCTCCACCCCCTCTTCCCACCACCCTTCGCCTTCCTGCCCGCATTCCCGCCTACCCACCCCTGCCTTCCCGCCTCTGCTTTCGCGCCCACCCGCCTCTGCCTTTCACCCACCCTTACTCCGCCCGCCTCTGCCTTTCACCCGCCGCCTCACAGCCGCTGCACGCACTCAACAGACACCCCGCCACACTCGACACATACCTGCCGCCACACACACCTGCTGCCTCCCGCCCCTACGCACCGACATCACTGACCCACCGCCTCACACCCTAGCAGGACCCCCACTGACAGACAGCACTCACAACCCACGCACCACCCCGCCGCCTCACACCCTAGCAGGACCCCCACTCACAGACAGCACTCACAACCCACGCGCCACCCGCCGCCTCACACCCTAGCAGGACCCCCACTCACAGACAGCACTCACAACCCACGCGCCACCCGCTGCCTCACACCCTAGCAGGACCCCCACTCACAGACAGCACTCACAACCCACGCGCCACCTGCCGCCTCACACCTTAGCAGACATACGCCTCACATTTTACATCTGTTATGTCACCAAAATATACATTGTACTGTGGTGTGTTTACAATAAACCATTTTTAACAACATCGTATTACATTTTATTCCATCTTTCTTTTCAACATTATTATCCAACCTTTACAACAAATAGTCATCTATTGTTCCACGATTTATAAATAATACCATTTATTACGCATTTACATCCCGGGCAACGCCGGGTCTCTCAGCTAGTATATGATATATATAAATATATATATATATATATATATATATATAATATATATAAATATATATATATATTATATATATATATATATATATATATATATATATATATATATATATGAACAGTTTTAAAGACAGCGCTCCTTTTTCAACACACCCAAATTGCTGCCCCCCTGGTGACGTGTGCCAAAATGTTGCACCAAATATCAAAATTGAGTATGATGTTTACATGAACCAACTAGTGCCTACCTATAACAATTGGAATAAAATATATTATGGCAACATAAATCAAACAAAATCTAATTGTAAAAAATGTGCAAAAAATATAAAAAAATGAAATGGTCTGTTAAACATAAAAAAGCATAAAAATACAAAAATTAAACTATAAAAAATGAAGATACTTAAGTCCAAATGAAGTCCATGAAAGAATAAAACAAAGGTCCAGGCTGCTTCTTCTTGGGCTCACCAAGTTCCCATGGTACCTATTAGAAAAAGAAAAGAGAAAAAGCGCCCGATCCTTGTGTAAAATCAGATGAACATTTTAATAAATCATGGACAAGACAAATGCACACTTACAATTTGTCTGATTAAAATAAGCATTTTATGGGACCTGCCCATGCACCAATCGAAGACTCCACAGTCACCTCCGCTCTGCAATCTCACGATCAGTTCGAGACCCAGTGGTTGAGAACGCCGTTTACTCCAAGGTGTATAGATTATCATCCGTCAGGAGCTTCTCAGCAGCGTGCGTCCGCCATTACTCCACGCATGTGGTACTGGATACCGGAAGGACTTTCCTTGTGGTTCCTGTGTCTCTCTCTGGTGTCGAAGGCAGGTCAGCCACCGTAGTTGCAATGCAAACCGTCCCTACGCGTTTCTTCCGCCTTTGCGGATTTCATCAGGGATGGACACCAAGGGGGCTAGCTGGTGTTAAATAGTCCCTCACATCAATGGCTCACAGGTGTATTTAATACAATGGTGTCATTATATCAAGTTGATATCTGGTGCAATATAATTGAAAACTCTATTACATTTGAACTTCACAGAATTTGAAACGTTAGTGCATTTAACAACAGCCAACGAGGATACTATTGCTGATGGGATAATTAGCCAATTTATATGCAGATTACATACTAACATGAACAGGATATAAACATAGAAAATAACTTGTTCCAACATTTATGTACTAAAGAATGTAAAGAATATATACAAAATATAATTAGATAGAATATAATTAAATTATTTCTTACATATGTATATCAATCATAAACAAATTAATTATCACATATTATATACATGTCCTACCTATAACCAATAATATAAATATAATATCTTTAAATTTTTTAAACCACATATAAATATATAATAAATATAAAAATAATTATAAAAAATATAAAAAATAATGAATCTAAATACCGTAATATAATAATTGTTCAGAAAACGAATAAATGCATACTTAAGCTTGAAATAGAGAGAAATATTTCATGTGTCTCTCTATGTGTGAACTGGAAAGAAGAGATGAAACAGTGACTGTTGGTTGCAAGGGACAAGCCAAAATAACTATATGGCTATAGATATATATATCAAATATAGCCCTTTTGGGTATTTTGAGTTCTATTTGGTCGAGTTACAATTGTTCCCAAATGATTTTATCTATATCCTTATGGAGAAAGGATCCCTATAGATATAATGAGGGCAAAAATTGATCTTGCATATGAGAAAAAAGGGAACCTAGATCAAAACCACCCCCAAAAAAAAAAAG
>NW_027456507.1:0-18072 GCF_040206685.1 Ascaphus truei | reverse complement strand
TCTTTCTGCTTAAGAGACCAGGTCACGTGATGTTATAAATGCATGCTTGAGGCTATGTATATTAACCCCTAGATGGCAAACGGTCTAGCAGTAGCATAGAGAGTTGTAAGGGGAAGTCTTGAAACCCCTCCAGACCTCTCTGTCACCCTGAGCTATAAAGACCCTGAATGCCTGGGGCAGCTCTCATGCGGCAGCAATATGGTACTCACGTATATACACGATAAACACTGGCTCTGTGTGCTCCTTTGCTGATATGGACAGTAGAACAGACACCTATACCGACAGGGAGAGGCAGATCAGCAGGCACCACGATGAAGGAAGAAAGTTTCTGAGGCTGGACTGTGCTGCATACAAAAACCTTTATTGAGAAATGGTTAAAAAGAGGAGGGAAGACATATCCCTGCACCTCTAACGCGTTTCACCCAGCAATTAGGCTTTTTCAAAGTGATACCATCGAAGCTGAAATTAAAAAACGCACACCTGAAATTGAGACATGGCGAGAGACTAATAATTTCGATAAATATGAGTCTAAATTAAAATCACAGGTCGATAGGTTCATTGCAGATCTAAAAGAGAGAAAACAGCGTAAGTACTTGCGCGATAAAGTAGATTTTGAGGAAAATAGGATTTTCAAGTACAAAATATTTAAAAAGAACAAAACTACACGGCATCCCACACCTCTTAATTCCTCTACTGAGTGGGAAGGCTCCACTAGTGATTTAGATCAAGAAAAAAGCAGTGACCCTAAACAAACTACCTCTGCGCCTGTAGCCTCTAGCAATACAGGGAATTTTTTAGACTTGGAGGGGCCCTCCTACCGAAGCGACATGCCAGGAGGAAAACTAGGAGGGGATCAGGATGATTATCTGAGGGACAGAAAGGTATGGGGGTACAAAGGGCCCGGCAACCAGAGATTCGGCAGGAACAAAAAGAAAAAGCAACCAAATTACAGGTCATAAATTTATCCTCCAAGAGTCTGAACACTCATCATTGGCAGGTTCTAGCGAAGGGCTTATCCTTTTGCCCAACAAGTAAAATGAACCTGTTTGAAATTGTAAAAGATCTAAACCTCTTCTCTAGGAAACTCCTCCTCCAGAAATTTTTCATGAAACATAAGAAAAGGAGTCTAGCAGCATTAACTTTGACAATCTGAGTGCCACGGATCTAGATAATCTGGCCAATCTGGAGGAATTTTTAATAGATAGTGACAGACCTCTAGGGGAAGGTCCGTTTACACAGTTCAGGGCAAAATCCACATTTACTCCACCACAGGAGGTTAGTGCACAAGTTAAAGTGTTTACCGAACTAGTCACACACGATCTAGAGAAATTGAACAATAGGACTAGTAAGTACAACCTGAGTAGAGAAGAACACAATGCACTAAAAGAATTAAGCCAAGATGATAATTTAGTGATCAAGCCATCCGACAAGGGTGGAAATGTGGTGGTTCTAGACAAGACAGCCTATCTAAAGGAATGCCTGAGACTGCTGTCTGATAGAACCTGTTACCTTGTACTTGACAGTGACCCTACATCTAGTTTCCAAAAAGAACTACTTTCTATCCTAGAGACAGGGAAAATGAACAAAATTATCACAAATAAAGAATTTGAGTACTTATATATCAAAAACCCTAAGGTTGCCACATTTTACCATCTCCCGAAGTTACACAAGGGAAAGATACCACCCCCAGGGAGACCAATAGTGTCTGTGGATACATTGCTACGTCCATTTGTTAGTTCCCTACCATCGTATCTTCGCGATACCAAGAACGTGTTACTCAAACTGGAGGGCATTACTACCAGGCCAAACACGCTTCTGGTAAGCCTCGATGTTGAGGGACTGTACACCAGCATTCCACACACGGTCAGCATGAAAGCCGTTGGCCACTTTCTACGATCAAGAGGCCAAGATCTATTTGAACACAATGACTTTATCTTACAGCTCTTGAACCTTACCCTCACAAAGAATTATTTTGTATTCAATAATAAGTACTATCATCAAATCCAGGGCACCGCTATGGGGACCACGTGTGCCCCCACCTATGCCAATCTCTATCTAGGCTGGTGGGAGGAAACGGTGGTCTTCAGCGAGGCCCTGGAAGCTTATACCATCTTTATTGATCTGTGGGTAAGGTTCATAGACGATATTTTTCTATTATGGACAGGGACGGTGGACCTTCTAGCTGAGTTTGTAAATGTATTAAATACGAACAACAACAATCTGAAACTCACAACTGTCTCGAGTCCAGCAAGCATAGACTTCCTGGACATCACTATTCTCAAGGATGAAACAGGTAAACTAGAGACTACGATCTACAGGAAGAGCACGGCAACGAACAGCCTACTTAGAGCAGAGAGTCAACATCCGAGACATGTTATAAACGCCATCCCCATAGGCCAATATTTACGGGTTCGGCGTAACTGCTCGACTCTTCCTGAGTACAAGGAGCAGGCAAAGCTACTTACAGACAGATTCCTGGACAGAGGACATCCTAAGGGTAGCTTGATTAAAGCATACAACCGGGCACTGCACACACCGAGAACGCAGCTTCTAGCCACTACTAACCGTAGTAATCTAGGGGAGGGATACAAACCCATACGATTCATTGGAACTTTTAGTGACCAATGGGGCTCGATCTACCGTATCCTAAACAAACACTGGCACATCCTCTTAGATGACGATGACCTGAAGGGGGTATTATCAGCAAACCCCAAGCTCACTAGTAGGAGAAGTCGAAATCTAAAAGACATCCTAGTGAGAAGTCATTTTCAGACTAAACTGAGTACCTGGCTAGACCAAAAACCGAAAGGATCATACCCCTGCGGGAGGTGCAAAGCATGCAAATTTGTGCCTAAGACTACCGAGTTTTCAGATTCCAGTAAGAAGCGGGTATTCAAGATTAAAGAATACATTAACTGCACTACAGAGGGGGTAATTTACCTAATCATGTGTTCCTGCGGAAAACTGTATGTAGGTAAAACCTTCAGACATTTCAAAACCAGAATACTTGAACACCTGGGATCCATAAGAAATTCGAAAGACACCCCACTTGCACGACACGTGACAATTGAACATGATGGGAACAGTGACAAACTAGTGTTCATTGGTATCGAACACATCCCTTGGGGTCAACGTAAGGGTGACTGGAACAAGGTCCTCTTGCAGACAGAATGCAAGTGGATCTACACATTGAGAACACTCAGCCCTATAGGCCTGAATGAGGGCTACATATATACCTCTTTCATTTAAAGCACCATGCTATTCCTATGATTGGAAGACCTACATGTTCGTGAGGGTTAACTGGGATACAGCTTAAAGTTCTGTCCGTATTGACCTTTTGGGCGGACAATATTTTGGCTATCTACAATCCTACACCCACAGATACTGACCAATACATTTGCTATGAACATCTGCATCACACAATTTTGTGGGGGGTTTATGGTATATAGCTTAAACTAGGTGTCCGTTTTGACCCTCGGGGCGGACAACATAGGTCAGGACACTCCTACACTAATACAATAGACATATTTGTGGAGATATTCACACTATATGCATTCTCCTATGTGGAGTTATTGGTCTGAGCACCGCTGTGTGGAAGAGGTATATATGGGACCTAATTCAATACAGGACCACAATCTACATGAACTGTGAATTAATATAATACAGGGACGTATATCTGATGTTGTAGCAGCAATATATTATTGCCTGGATCCTATAGAGAAATAGTATCAGCTTCTCATGTATTAGTATAACTTAACATAGCGTAGAATTAATACCCTTGCTTGAAATTACATATAGGCTCCACGGTACAGAATATAGGTGAGCTAATACATCCTGCTTTGATAAGGTGCTATAGATCCCTAATTATCAAACCTATGTGTATTTGCATGTACCAGGTTTACATGCGTACTTACCAGCAATGGTATACACTGTATATATCATTAAGTATACGTAGGTTCTCTGGTATAATAACATCTTACACGCACAGAATTAGGGCGTTATACGTGGAGTTTTTCGATTCACATGCACGCCATTAGTGTGGACAATATTCATGTGAATACACCAGTACACACATACTTGCCAAATTACACATACACAGATTGATCTAGTGATGGATAGGCAGGCCAATTGGAATCAACACACAGATTTCTTTTCCCAACTAATATTCTCCGTCATTGGACAGTTTACACTTTATTGCGGTTCAGTTAAACAGCCTACAGCTTTAAAGAGGGAGGCAGAGACACCTCCCACTGTTCGGTGGCAGCATATATAAGGACAGCGCTGCCCTGCACTGGTACCTCCCACCTTGAGAAAGCGCAGGTCCCCCTACGCGCGAAACGTACGTCGGCATGACGTCATCGTGTTGACGTCGTGGAGGAGGAAGTAATCGGGTGAGATCAGTCCATGTATTAGGCAGTTGCGGGGAACATATTTCTTCTTGCTATATTTATTGATTTGCATCAGTATTCACGTGTGGGCTACCTAATATTGTTTAGATTTGACTACACAATATATACGTATATATTATACACCAGCCACTACATGTGTTGATACCCCGCGGTGTGAGCTATCACAAATATGCAGCATTTATTTCCATCTGGTACTGTGTGAGCAGTATGGTGTCAGAGATATTTTATGTATACTCTATTATTGAATTGGAGGGACACCAGACTGTTTGGTTACTATTAGAAGTACATGCGACTGATACTGTGGCATAAACCTAAACACCCACATCTGCACACTATAGTTACCATTGTGAGTGGAGATTGACTCCACAGCACTCATTCATCTGACATGTATTAACCATCTGTGTGCTGTATATACTCACCTACTGTTTTGATGGTAACCTATCCTGACTGCCACAACTGCGACTGTGCCCGTTACGTTCACATTTTAATTGGTTTTAGTTAGTTTAGAGCGAGCGCTTCATGTTGTTTGTCCTTGATATATTAATAAAATATTTGTTATTTTTGCCAATTGGCGTTTTAGTGGTAATTGTCCACTCACAGTGATGAGAGCAATTACTTACCTGTACTGAATGGTTGACTGAACCACATATATATATATTTGGTATTTAAACCTTGTTATTCTATCCTAGCCTTGTGTGCAGCTATTGAGGATCTTTGGGGAGGACTCTATGCCTCCTCTGTATGTCTTTGTTTGTTAACCCTATCCTCCTTGCTCCGGCAGGCAATATAAGTATATCTATACTTTAAAACACTACTATATACATTATATCAGGGTGAGCGGTGTATACATAAAAATATATCCAACCTTTTTTTTTAACAAACATACAGGCATACCCCGCTTTAAGTACACTCACTTTAAGTACACCCGCGAGTAAGGACATATCGCCCAATAGGCAAATGGCAGCTCACGCATGCGCCTGTTAGAACATCCTTAACAGCAATACCGGCTCCCTACCTGTACCGAATCTGTGCGCAAGCGGGGATACTATAGAGCCTGTTACACATGTGTAATTTACATTAGTTATGCACGTATATGACGATTGCAGTACAGTACATGCATAGATAAGTGGGAAAAAGGGAGTGCTTCACTTTAAGTACATTTTCGCTTTACATACATGCTCCGATCCCATTGCGTATGTTAATGCGGGGTATGCCTGTATTGTATCTGCCATCACAATCTCCATGGGTAATGAATTCCACATTTTAACTGCTCTTACTGTAAAGAACCCTTTCCTTTGTTGCTGGTGAAATCTCCTTTCCTCCAACCTTAAGGGATGACCCCGAGTCCTTTGTACTGCCCGTGGGATGAATAGTTATTTTGAAAGCTCCTTGTATTGTCCCCGGATATTATTGTATATAGTTATCATATCCCCTCTTAGACGCCTCTTTTCTAATGTAATGCAAAGAACGAGAATCTCACCCAATTAGGATTTATCAAACGTTGAACTCGATGGACATCTGTCTTTCTTCAACCTCATCTAATACAGTATGTTACCCCGTCACGTTCTGCCAGGGCCCTATACAGTAATGTAGGGTCTAATCTAAGAGTGCCCAATGCCAGTCCTCAATACCACCCCAATAGGTCAGGTTTTCAAGATATCCCTGCTTCAGCACAGGTGGCTCAGCTGAAGCCACCTGTGCTGAAGCAGGGATATCATGAAAACCTGACCTGCTGGTATGTCTTCAGTGGAGTGGAGCACCCCTGGTCTAATCAGCGCAGAGAGCGGGAAGGGACATGACATTGCTGACCTGCACTCGCACTGGCTGCTTTTAGGCATTCCTAGTGGCTTTCACGTCGGACTTTCTGCCTCGCACATATTACCAGTACTTCGTTAATGGAGATTTGACGGGATACATCAATTTTACGCTGGCAAAGTCTCCTGCGCATTACACGGAGAACCACACGCTCTGCAGGTGAGTCCTTCCCTGCAAATCTAATGCTCACTACTGAGACACCTACCTCAAAATCTAACCCTATATTAAGTACATACCAGGGCCACCTACCGCCAACCCCCGCATGCCCACCAGGGCCGCCTACCGCCAACCCCCGCATGCCCACCAGGGACGCCTACCGCCAACCCCCGCATACCCACCAGGGACGCCTACCGCCAACCCCCGCATACTCACCAGGGCCGCCTACCGCCAACCCCCGCATACTCACCAGGGCCGCCTACCGCCAACCCCCGCATACCAACCAGGGCCGCCTACCGCCAACCCCCGCATGCCCACCAGGGACGCCTACCGCCAACCCCCGCAAACTCACCAGGGCCGCCTACCGCCAACCCCCGCATGCCCACCAGGGACGCCTACCGCCAACCCCCGCACACCCACCAGGGACGCCTACCGCCAACCCCCGCATACGCACCAGGGCCGCCTACCGCCAACCCCCGCATACTCACCAGGGCCGCCTACCGCCAACCCCCGCATACCCACCAGGGATGCCTACCACCAACCCCCGCATACCCACCAGGGACGCCTACCGCCAACCCCCGCATACCCCCCAGGGACGCCTACCGCCAACCTCCGCATACCCATCAGGGACGCCTACCGCCAACCCCCGCATACTCACCAGGGCCGCCTACCGCCAACCCCCGCATACCCTCCAGGGACACCTACCGCCAACCCCCGCATACCCACCAGAGACTCCTACCGCCAACCCCTGCATACCCACCAGGGACTCCTACCGCCAACCCCCGTATACCCACCAGGGACGCCTACCGCCAACCCCCGCATACCCACCAGGGACGCCTACCGCCAACCCCCGCATACCCACCAGGGACGCCTACCGCCAACCCCCGCATACCCACCAGGGACGCCTACCGCCAACCCCCGCATACCCACCAGGGACGCCTACCGCCAACCCCCGCATACCCACCAGGGACGCCTACCGCCAACCCCGCATACCCACCAGGGACTCCTACCCCCAACCCCTGCATACCAACCAGGGACGCCTACCGCCAACCCCCGCATACCCACCAGGGACGCCTACCGCCAACCCCCGCATACCCACCAGGGACTCCTACCGCCAACCCCCGCATACCCACCAGGGACTCCTACCGCCAACCCCCGCATACCCACCAGGGACACCTACCGCCAACCCCCGCATACCCACCAGGGACGCCTACCGCCAACCCCTGCATACCCACCAGGGACGCCTACCGCCAACCCCCGCATACCCACCAGGGCCGCCAACCCCCACATACCCACCAGGGATGCCTACCGCCAACCCCCGCATACCCACCAGGGCCGCCTACCGCCAACCCCCGCATACCCACCAGGGCCGCCTACCGCCAACCCCTGCATACCAACCAGGGCCGCCTACCACCTACCCCCGCATACCAGCCAGGGCCTCCTACCGCCATCCCCCGCATACCCACCAGGGACTCCTACCGCCAACCCCCGCATACCCACCAGGGACTCCTACCGCCAACCCCCGCATACCCACCAGGGATGCCTACCGCCAACCCCCGCATACCCACCAGGGCCGCCTACCACCAACCCCCGCATACCCACCAGGGCCGCCTACCGCCAACCCCCGCATACCCACCAGGGCCGCCTACCGCCAACCCCCGCATACCAACCAGGGCCGCCTACCACCAACCCCCGCATACCCACCAGGGACGCCTACCGCCAACCCAAGCATACCCACCAGGGACAACTACCGCCAACCCCCGCATACCCACCAGGGCCGCCCACCGCCAACCCCCGCATACCCACCAGGGACGCCTACCGCCAACCCCCGCATACCCACCAGGGACGCCTACCGCCAACCCCCGCATACCCACCAGGGACGCCTACCGCCAACCCCCGCATACCCACCAGGGACGCCTACCGCCAACCCCCGCATACCCACCAGGGACTCCTACCGCCAACCCCCGCATACCCACCAGGGATGCCTACCGCCAACCCCGCATACCCACCAGGGAATCCTACCGCCAACCCCCGCATAAACACCAGGGACTCCTACCGCCAACCACTGCATACCCGCCAGGGACGCCTACCGTCAACCCCTGCATACCCACCAGGGACTCCTAGCGCCAACCCCCGCATACCCACCAGGGACTCCTACCGCCAACCCCCGCATACCCACCAGGAACTCCTACCGCCAACCCCCGCATACCCACCAGGGACGCCTACCGCCAACCCCCGCATACCCATCAGGGACTCCTACTGCCAACCCCCGCATACCCATCAGGGACTCCTACCGCCAACCCCCGCATACCCACCAGGGTCTCCTACCGCCAACCCCCACATACTCACCAGGGACTCCTACCGCCAACCCCTGCATACCCACCAGGGCCGCCTACCGCCAAACCCCGCATACCAACCAGGGCCGCCTACTGCCAACCCCCGCATAGCAACCAGGGCCACCTACCGCCAACCCCCGCATATCCACCAGGGCCGCCTACCGCCAACCCCCGCATATCCACCAGGGACTCCTATCGCCAACCCCCGCATATCCACCAGGGACTCCTACCGCCAACCCCCGCATACCCACCAGGGACTCCTACCGCCAACCCCCACATACCAACCAGGGACGCCTACCGCCAACCCCCGCATACCAACCAGGGACGCCTACCGCCAACCCCCGCATATCCACCAGGGACTCCTACCGCCAACCCCCGCATATCCACCAGGGACTCCTGCTGCCAACCCCCGCATACCCACCAGGGACTCCTACCGCCAAACCCCGCATACCCACCAGGGACGCCTACCGCCAACCCCCGCATGCCCACCAGGGACGCCTACCGCCAACCCCCGCATACCCACCAGGGACGCCTACCGCCAACCCCCACATACCCACCAGGGACGCCTACCGCCAACCCCCGCATACCCACCAGAGACGCCTACCGCCAACCCCCGCATGCCACCAGGGACTCCTACCGCTAACCCCCACATACCCATCAGGGACTCCTACCGCCAACCCCCGCATACCCACCAGGAACTCCTACCGCCAACCCCCGAATACCCAGACACACCGATCTCCAACTCTTCATATATACAGATGCAGCCACGAGTATCCGAACACTTGCCTGGTGAAATACTGTGGCTTTCTCCCAGTAATGCTCCAATATTTCTGTGAGATTTCTGGAGAGAGACTAATGGCCCATCGAATTAACACCGCGGGGGTTCTTGGCAGTCCCATTCAAACTGAGGCAAGTGTTCGGATACTCGTGGCTGCATCTGTATATAACTGACATACATTATATTCCACCTACATTTTAACTATATATACAGTATAGGCAACGTTTATTCTAACATTTGCTGTAAACTAGCCGGGTTACATTCTGGGTATGTGCTGGGTATGTGCTGGGTATGTTCTGGGCTAGTTTGAGGCACGTTTAAGGCATTTCTGCATTGACTAACGACCCATAGGATTAACACAGCAGGGATCCCTGGCAGTCCAATTCAGTTTGAATGGGACTGCCAGGGACCCCCGTTGTTAATCTGATAGGCCATTAATCAATGCAGAAATGCTGGGGCTAGTTTAAGGAAAGTTTAAGGCTTGTATTCAGAATGTACCTGGGTGTTTCCTGTTTTTTTGGGGGAATTGCCACTGGTTTTTGTTAGAATAAGAGTTGCCTCTACTGTACATATACCACTTACACAACCTACATTTCAGGGACCTTTCTCTCTAAGGCAGCGAGTGATTAATTGTAATTTGTTAACCTGCTCAGGTATCGAGCATTTCGGGATTCCGACGGGAACCTGACACTCGATTACTGGAACCTGATGGCGATCCGGCTGGCATTTGTCATTGTGTTTGAGGTATGTCTATGTCACACCTTTCTTACAGCTCCCTCTCTCCCCCTCACACCTTTCTTACAGCTCCCCCCCTCGCACCTTTCTTACAGCTCCCTCTCTCCCCCTCACACCTTTCTTACAGCTCCCCCCCTCACACCTTTCTTACAGCTCCCTCTCTCCCCCTCACACCTTTCTTACAGCTCCCTCTCTCCCCCTCGCACCTTTCTTACAGCTCCCTCTCTCCCCCTCACACCTTTCTTACAGCCCCCTCTCTCCCCCTCGCACCTTTCTTACAGCTCCCTCTCCCCCTCGCATCTTTCTTACAGCTCCCTCTCCCCCTCGCACCTTTCTTACAGCTCCCTCTCTCCCCCTCACACCTTTCTTACAGCCTTCTCTCTCCCCCTCGCACCTTTCTTACAGCCCCCTCTCTCCCCCTCGCACCTTTCTTACAGCCCCCTCTCTCCCCCTCGCACCTTTCTTACAGCCCCCTCTCTCCCTCTCGCACCTTTCTTACAGCCCCCTCTCTCCCTCTCGCACCTTTCTTACAGCTCCCTCTCTCCCCCTCGCACCTTTCTTACAGCCCCCTCTCTCCCCCTCGCACCTTTCTTACAGCCCCCTCTCTCCCCCTCGCACCTTTCTTACAGCTCCCTCTCTCCCCCTCACACCTTTCTTACAGCTCCCTCTCTCCCCCTCACACCTTTCTTACAGCTCCCTCTCTCCCCCTCACACCTTTCTTACAGCTCCTTCTCTCCCCCTCACACCTTTCTTACAGCTCCCCCCCCTCACACCTTTCTTACAGCTACCTCCCCCTCACACCTTTCTTACAGCTCCCTCCCCCTCACACCTTTCTTACAGCTCCCTCTCTCCCCCTCACACCTTTCTTACAGCTCCCTCTCTCCCCCTCACACCTTTCTTACAGCTCCCTCTCTCCCCCTCACACCTTTCTTACAGCTCCTTCTCTCCCCCTCACACCTTTCTTACAGCTACCTCCCCCTCACACCTTTCTTACAGCTCCCTCCCCCTCACACCTTTCTTACAGCTCCCTCCCCCTCACACCTTTCTTACAGCTCCCTCTCTCCCCCTCGCACCTTTCTTACAGCTCCCTCTCTCCCCCTCACACCTTTCTTACAGCTCCCTCTCTCCCCCTCACACCTTTCTTACAGCTCCCTCTCTCCCCCTCACACCTTTCTTACAGCTCCCTCTCTCCCCCTCACACCTTTCTTACAGCTCCCTCTCTCCCCCTCGCACCTTTCTTACAGCTCCCTCTCTCCCCCTCACACCTATCTGCCGCCTCCTGGGCACATCCCTTACACCTGTTTCATGTCTCTTCAAATGGATCTGGATTGGGAGTTCTGCAAATAGAATTTCTTCTTGCAGTCAAATGTTTTAAAAAGTTCATATTCTGTGTATTAAATTGTAATTTCTCGTAGCCAAGTGCAATCTCCCGCTTCAGGGGTTTTATGGCCTAAAGAAAAATGGCCACACTTTCCTATTGCCATTAAGTGCGATCTATTAAACATCTACAGAAGTCCATCCTTATTTCTTTAATCTTTCTCCCTAAATCACTTGGGCCCAGGTCCATAGAAGATCTGTGAATGTTACATTTGATAGGGCACACCTAAAGTTAGCGTCCTCACATCCAGACTACGAAATGGGAATTTTACAGGTTTGCACACGCGCGCCCGCACACACACACACCTCATTTTCTCTATTCCCTTAGTGACACATTCTCCCGCTCTCCTCACAGCATGTAGTGTTTCTCCTTGCTCGTATGATTGATTTCATGGTCCCAGATATCCCGGAGTCAGTTGAGATAAAGGTGAAGAGAGAGAATTTCCTGGCCAAACAAGCACTGGCAGAAAACGAGGTACTGAGCCCCTAAGTATACAGGAAGATACACATACACGACTACAGCACTGTGTACACTGCCAGCCCACCTCCTCCTGTACCGACATTGCTATATATACACATACACACGCACACACGCACACACGCAACAACCAGTGCTGTAGTGTATACCATAAGGACTATATAATGAAAAAAATGTGATAACGCTAAAGTTTAAACACCAATGGTAAACAATAAAATAATGTTCTTTACATAAAGGCTGGCTGCCTGCCTGGTACCTACTGCTAGTACAAACAGAAAACAACGTGAAAGAAAGAGACAACCTGGCGCCAAATGTTCAAATGGATAATCCTGTGATCCTCAGGGAATCTGCACACATGCTTGACAGGCCATGGAACAAGAAAAAGGAAAACAAACACAAATCATAGCGCAACACTGCTGGGTAAATCAGTATAACACTATGACACATAAAACAGTGAGACTTCTAGTGACAAACTAAAATAAACAATTTATTAAAACTAGAACTATGCCATAGAATAAGCACTGAAACAAGTGGAGAACAGCTGGTCGTCCGGTGGGGGTAAAATCAAAACCCTACTTACAACAAGCAGGGTGATAACAGGCGATGTAATAACAGTGTCCTAACGGCGCAGGGGGTAGTCCTAGCAGAGTGTGAGCTCTGCTCCGCCGGTACTCTCGCCCAAAGACCCTTCTAGGTAGTACAGGAAACTTGCCGGTGATAGGGGTGGTCTTCTGGGTGCACAGCCCAACAGCACGTGTGGCCGGATCCCCTGACTTCCTCCTCCTGATTCACAGGCTCTCTGGCTTAATCAGAAGCTCACACGCAGTAGCGAATTTCCAGATCCGCAACTCCTAGGCATTTACCTGGTGCCACCACCACCACATTTTCTTGCCTTAGGCTCGGGCCTAATGGGAAATCCGCCACTACTCACACATGAACGGGAGTGCAGTTTAAACCAACAAGAGCCCTGTGACTGGGCTTTTCCCCAGTTTAAAAAGATAGACACACCTAGAGCCTGTCTGTAGCTGAAGAGTCCAGCAAGGAGCTGGTTAATTTTTCTCGTTCCATGGCCTGTCAAGCATGTGTGCAGATTCCCTGGGATCACAGGATTATCCATTTGAACATTTGGCGCCAGGTTTTCTTTCTTTCTCATAAGGACTATATAAGTCAACATACAAACAGGTGTGGTCAGAGCATCTCATGTTCCATATACACAGCTCCTCAAACTGTATTCTACCAGCTCTACAGGCATATAAATACAGCTTCCACAATGGGAACACCACCAGTATTATATTCACATAAATGCATGTCATCTTATATTGTTATATGCTGCCTATATCTACATAAACACAACCCTTTTTATACTGCTAGTACTATAAATACAGCTCTTACCCCATTGCCAGCATTGTTTACACATGAATACAGGTCATTTTATAATGCTAGTGTTATATTACCCATGGAGACTGTGACGGTAGGTGGTAGCCGGTCTGCATAATACAGGTTAAGCACGACTGGTTACCCCTGAAAATCGTGGGTCCCTGGCAGCTAGGTAGCATCATGAGCCAGGGGCAATGTAATGTAACCTGTAAAAGTCAGTGTCCCCTGCTTTTCCACGTTACATGTTCCCCTTGCCCCAGAAACATGCAACGTCAGGAGTATAAGTTTTAGGTGGGATATTTGGGTGGAAATGCAGTTATTTTGTTTGCAGGAGTTTGGGGGTCAAAGTTACCGGTAATCCCCTAATTCTCCAGCATTCTTTCGGCATGAGTTGCCGGTACACAGGTTGAATTACACCGGGGCAACCCAGTGTCCCCCAGACTCCAGGTTTTCGAGGCCAGATATCCCCAACCCATTTCCCTCAAAGGTATGGGTCACCCCTGTATTGAAACATATTTTATTGTGTTTGGTGCATTTTGTATAACTGTCTATGCAGTCAGCCCAGGCATCCACATAGGTGCCGGAATGTCTGGATAGACATCGGAGTTCAAAGGAGGGAGGATGTCCAAAGATGACAAAACCATTTGGTGGGTGAGGAAGGGTGAATTGCCAGGTTCGGACTCTGTGGGGACACCTTTTGAGTCTGCTAGACCTGGCGGAGCCTGCCCAGCGGGTGGCAATGGGTTAGCTGTAGGAAGATGGCACTCGCAGGCACGTTTCCCATTGGCTAATCCATATTTCCCTGGCTTTTCGAACTGGCTTGTCACGCCTCCTCCTCTGACGTCAGCCAAGAGACGAGCCCCTGTTTCTATTCAGGGACAATACAAAGAGCTTTCAAAAGAACTATTCATCCCACGGGCAGTACAAAGGACTCGGGGCCATCCCTTAAGGTTGGAGGAAAGGAACTTTCACCAGTAACAAAGGAAAGGGTTCTTTACAGTAAGGGCAGTTAAAGTGTGGAATTCATTACCCATGGAGACTGTGATGACAGATACAATAGATTTGTTCAAAAAAAGGTTGGACATCTTTTTAGATGGGAAAGGTATACATGGATATACCAAATAAGTATACATGGGAAGGATGTTGATCCAGGGATTAATCCGATTGCCAATTCTTGGAGTCAGGAAGGAATTAATTTTTCCCCTTAATGGGGTTTTTTGTTTGCCTTCCCCTGGATCAATAAGTAAGTATAGATATAGGATAAAGTATCTGTTGTCTAAATTTAGCATAGGTTGAACTTGATGGACGTATGTCTTTTTGTTTAACCTCATCTACTATGTAACTATGTAACTATTGGCTGGTGGAAGGAATTCCCACACTCTGATTGGTCGCTCCTTCTTCCATGCTGAAGATACAACAGCGAGGTCTATGTAAGGAGTTGGCCGAGTCAGAGAACCAGACGATCTTGTGGCTTGAGTCGATGAAGCGCGGGTGGGCTTTTCAAAGTTTCTCTGTTACGAATAGCAGAGCAACCGGCTTCATTTCTGAAGCTAAAAAAGCCTGTCCTGCAGAGACTAAGTCAGATGTGAGGTCCAAGTTCTCATTTTAGAATGTAGCCGAAAAAGGGACCAGGAGGCCGGGAGGGATTTCCCGTGCCCTGCACCTATTTGAGCTTAGTTTTCACCCCCATAGCCCAAGTGAGTGTGTATTTCATCTGTATTTTGTATATTCATTATGTGTACGGAGGTTTACCCGAATAAACCTAATTTTATTTCACTTCCTTGTTTTGCCTAGTGAATGATACTGGTTAAAAAGGTGTTAAAAGTGCTGGTCTCCTGTGACGGGCTTTTTTTTCTGGTGGTAGCAGTGTGACTATTAGGCTTTGGGCTATAAATTCCCGTGGGATTTATAGCACAAAGACGAACTCATAGATTGCGAGCTCTCAAAACAGGTAGTGTCAGACACGTAATAAAAAGCAGGGAATCACACTTTTCTGTGTACCTTGACTTAGTGCCACAAGGTGTAGATGGCTTCCCGATTAGGACGGTATATATCCTAGGACCGTGCCGCCATTGTTGCCCGGTGTGAGACCTTCGGTCTGTCGACACATGGGCACAGCAAGGCCGAGCTGGAGGCGATCCTGGAGGGGCATGAAGGCACACTTGCCAACGCGGCGGTAGCTGTTGCCAGATATGGGAGTGGAGGCATGGAGCCCGGGGGACCGGTCATTGTCACCCCGGTGGCTCAGGGTGTACCCATGGCTTCGGAGACCTATCTCGCTCCGCCGAGGAACTTGCAGCTATGGTAGTGATCCTGGGTCTAGGAGCTACTACAGCGGGAAAAATACAGTGGGTACCAGTGATCTTGACTGTTTCCTGCGGTGCTTCAAAAACCAGTGCCGGCGGTACACTCTCCCGCCGGGTGACTGGATCAAATACCTGTCCCTGTTGTTAAGCAGAGGGGCACAGGAGGCATTTGAGGAGATCAAGTCAGATGACGGCAAGAACTATGAGTTTGTTAAAGCCGTCCTACTGCGGCGGTACCGGGTCAATCCTGAGACCTATAGGTGAGCGGGTCAGGTCCGAGGACAAGACCGCCCAAGACACCCACGCAGACTTCATGGTACGGTTAGTCCACCGGGTTACTCGGTGGGTAGAGTGGCGTCAAACCCATACCCACAATGAACTGCTCGATCTCATCTTCCGGGAGCAGTTCTATCAGCGGTGTCTGCCAGAAGTCTGGGAGTGGGTCATTAACCACGAGGAGGCAGCAATCCTGGCAGATGAATTTGTGACCACCCGACCCCAGCATAGGAAGCACTACCTACGCGGCCCCTGCCAGTTGGGCAGGTAAGCCAGCGGAGGATCCCCCTGCAACCCCAACCTGGAGGACAGTCTTTTGCAGGGGGGAATGTGGTCAAGCCAGCTGAGTTTGTCCACGAGTGCCGGTGCTACCAGTGTCACCGGACCGGGAATCTGAAGCCAGATTGCCCCAACCCTCCCTGTGCCAGCAACCCCACTCTGGGGCAACGTACCCAAGCTGCGAGTCCAGTCACCAGTATGAGATGGCACCTACAGCGGAGCAGCAAGCTGCTGTGCAGTGGTTGACCCAAGCAGCGGCTCCAGCAGCAGCAACCAGCAGGACAACAGAGGAGACAGACGAGCATCCAGTTGCAGCAGTCTGGCTGCAGATGAATGATGTCCGGGAAAAGCATTTGCATCTAGTGACCATTGGAGATCGCCAGGCAGTTAACCTGATCGACTCCAGTGCCACAGTTACTCTGGTGCGACCTGATATGGTCCTGGCACAGGGAGGCAGGTCACCATGCCAGATGGGGGACCTAGGTCAATCCAGGTCACCCGGATGTTTCTCAACTGGGGTGCCGGTCGAGAAGTGAGGGATGTAGGTGTCCAGCCAGGTTTGGATACTGAGGTCCTACTCGGTAATGACCTGGGGCACCTCATCTGCTTGTTTGCTGAAGATGCTCCTGTGTCCGCGGTCACAAGGAGCCAAAGTCGAGCACTTGTCCAGGCAGAGGAGCCTTTGGTACCCCTGCCCACTGAGGAGATCACCGTCCCCCTGCATTTGAGACCACCGATTCCTGAGTGATTAATGAGCCTTTCCATGTCTGAATTGCTCCAGTGTCTCTCGAGGACATGCGGGGTGACAACCTTCTATACTACCCCTTACCACCCCTAGACAAATGGACTGTGAGTGGTTCAATGGTACCCTGAAGCAGATGCTGTGAGCATTTAGAGAAGCTGAACAGTTCTCACCTTTTAGCTCCTATATGGTCGCAGGGTCCGGGGACCGCTTGACCTGTTCCGTGAGGGATGGGAAAGGGAGACGACTGATACTGATGCTTCTGTGCTACAGTATGTAGTCAAGCTCAGAGTCCAGTAAGAAAGGCACAGTCTAACCTGAAGGATGCTCAGACCAAGCTGAAGTGTTGGTATGATAAAAACGCCCGTAGCAGAGAGTTCATCCCTGGGCAGCAAGTGCTTCTTCTGAAGCCCACTCGCAGAACAAACTCATGGTTGCCTGGGCTGGCCCGTATATAGTTCTCCGGCGGATGAACGAGTGCAACTATGTTGTACAGCTAGATGGAGAGAGACAGAGATACAGAAACATAGGTTCTATCATATAAATATGTTGAAAGCATCGGTGCTGGCTGGGAACCAGGCGAGCCAAGCTTTGCCCGATCTCCTAGGGGAAGCTAGGATGGGGGGCACATTAGAGCAAGTAGGGATAGGTCCCCAGCTCAAGGCACCCCAGTGGGTGCAGGCACAAGCTTTGCTAGAAAAGTATAGGGTCCTGTTCACAGATAAGCCAGGCAGGAACAACAATACTGATCACCTGGTCCACACCGGGCATCAAAGACCCCTGTATAAAAATGCCTAGCGGGCATCTGCAGAGGTGAAGCGGAGCAAGGAGGAGGTAATAGTACCATCTCAGAGTCCTGAGCTTCAACTGTAGTCCTGGTACCTAAGGACAGGACTACTCGGTTCTGTGTGGACTAGTGACAGCTCAACACTCAGACGATGTCAGATGCCTATCCCATGCCCCGCATGGACGAGCTTTTAGATGAGCTTGTCAGGGCAAGGTATCTGA
>NW_027456506.1:0-18079 GCF_040206685.1 Ascaphus truei | reverse complement strand
TGTGTGTGTGTGTCCTTGTCCTTTGGCCCGTCACTCCGCCTCAGGCCAATGAGAGGTGTGCGGGGGCGGGCGGGCCAAGGGACCAATGAGATTTCCCCTAGGGACACAGGCCATGCAGACAGGCATACAGTGCTTTCACTAATATAGTATAAGATATATAAAAACACAAACAACAGAGGCCACAGAAGCTATACAGGGAACAACTGCTGACACAACTCCCAATAAACCCCAGTGATGGTCATACATCAGGGGTTAAGGACAGAGAGGGTAACAGAGCTCCAGGCAGCTCCCAATAAACTCCTGCTGTAAGTATAGGGGTAGAAATAAGTCCCAACGCGTTTCGTCTTAACAAAGACTTCTTCAGGGAGATGTAAACCAGTCCTGCAGTCCTCTTCCTTTAGTTGTTTCAATTTTGCGTCTTTTTTCCGCTTTTACTAGAGTCTAATTGGTTGTGCATTGCGTTTCATTAATAGCATGCGTTCCAGGAGGCAGTAGGCGACGTCGCGCGTATGATGTCAGCATAAGAAAAACCCTTACAGGCTACCATACATAAGTCTCTAAGTTCCCAGCTATTGCTGCTGGAAATAGAAGTGGATTAGGGCTTCCTATTGGTTGCGCATTGCGTTTCATATGCAGATGCGTTCCACAGTGTAGCACGAAGTCGCACATGTGACGTCATCAAGTAAAATAAATAAATAAAATAAATAAATAATATACGGATGTCTATCTTATCAGTGAAAAGGTGAGATAATGTGTGGAAAGGAGAGCAACTAAGCTCATATAACTCAACGGATACTAACTAAGTGAGAACATATAAATATTAGTAAATGAATAACTTATAAAATAGCACTATATATGAGTAATGGAGTATGAATAATTTTAAAACAACATGAAGAAAGTGAGATAATGTAACACAGAAGAGAGCAAGTATGCTCATAATGTAAAATTAATACTAGCTATGTGAGAACATATTAATAATAGTGATAACATAATTGGTGGTAAATGCTACTAATAAATATGTAATAAGCAGTGAATTATAAACTGTGAATAAATAAAGTGGATATAAACATTAAATAAATTAGTGAGTTAAGAAAAAGGGACATCAATAAGCTAACAGTAAATATAGCAGTATATAAATATAAAATGTAATAGCAATTAAAAGAAAGCTCTTATACGACTACATATATATATATATATATATATACACAGAAAACGAACTTAATGAACATTGACTGAAATAAAAGCAATTTCAAAATACCATATAAATCATGTTAAAAAGGCATTCAAATCGAAATCAGTATTTAATCCTTCAGGGTATAAAGTTTTTAGTTCAAAAATCCAAAAGGATTCTCTTCTCGACAGCTGATTTACTCTGTCTCCTCCTCTCCAGTGTGTATGTACGTGTTCTATTCCCATATATTTTAAGCCTGTGTAGTCAGAATTATGATACTATTTAAAATGTACTGGGATACTGTGGTTATCCATCCCTAAATGTATATTGCGCAGATGTTCAAGAATCCTAGTTCTAAGAGGGCGAGTAGTTCTACCAATATATTGAAGACCGCATGGACAAATTAACATATAAATAACATGCGTGCTCCTACAATTGATAAAAGATTTAATTTTAAAACATTTCCCTGTGTAATTAGAACAAAAGGTGTCTGTTTTCTCCTGCCCGTTTTTACATGCTTTGCATGTGAAACATTTATAAAAACCCTTAGGTAAGGATGCAGCCAATAATCTATCTTATTTGTTTCTTTTATTTTCTTTAGGGCGCTTGGTGCAAGAGAATCCTTTATACTTCTTGCTCTACTGAAGACCACCTGCGGGCGTTCCTCCAAGAAGTCTCCAAGAATAGGATCCCCCTTCAAGATGTGATAATGCTTTTTAATTATGTTTTGAATTTTATTAGATTCACAATTATATTTAGTTATAAATGGAATAAAGTTCTCTCTCATTGGCCTTTTTTCTTTTGTTATTAAAAGACTATTCATATCAATTGTCTCTACTGTTTTTCTAGCATTTTTTAAAAGAGTGTTACTGTACTTTTTTTCAATAAATCTCTTCTCCAGAACAACATCTTGCTCCTGGAAGAGACCCATTTCTGAGCAGTTTCTTTTGATGCGTCTTAGCTGTCCTGTTGGAATATTGTTTAGCCAGGACTTATGATGGCAGATACTAGGCAGAATAAAATTATTACTGTCGACTTCTTTAAAAAAGGTCTTAGTCTGTATACTGTTGTTTTTAATATATATAGTTAAATCTAAAAAGGAAATCTCTAAACTGCTAATGGTGGATACAAATGAAAGGTTAAAATCATTTGTGTTCATATATGTTAAAAAGGACCTCAGTGAATCTTCAGTTCCATTCCAAATAAAAATGATATCATCAATGTAGCGCCGCCATAGGACAAGGTTTGCGCCAAAGGAATTATTATTTTTATTAAAAATAAAATCTTGCTCCCACATTCCTAGAAAAATATTAGCATAACTTGGTGCAAACCTCGTACCCATGGCGGTGCCACATAACTGAAGATAAAAAGACTCATCGAAAAGAAAATAATTGTTTGTGAGAATAAAACTAATACTCAATGATAAAATCTATCTGATCATTTTTCAATTTCTTTTCTTGTTTTAAAAGGCGTTCGACCGCCATGCATCCCTGATCATGGTTAATGATAGTATATAATGAGGATACATCAGCTGTACAAAGAATATAGTTATCAGCCCATTGTATATCATTTAAAATATTAAGAATATGTGTGGTGTCTCTTAAATGAGAAGGCAAGTCACGAACATATGGCTGTAAAATAACATCTATATATTGGGATAGATTAGATGTTGCAGACTCAATTCCAGCTATAATTGGTCTTCCCGGAGGTCTTTTTAAATCCTTATGGATTTTAGGAAGAAAATTAAAAATTGGGATTTTAGGGGTGTTATTAAAAAGAAAAAGAAATTCATTGTCACTAATTATTCCTTTATCTTTTGCTGCAGATAAAAGTTCATGTAGGTCATTAAGTACCTTTTTTGTGGGATTATTGGGCAATTTAGTATAAGTATTGTTATCATTTAAGAGTCGTGATGATTCCTCCAGATAGTACCTATGGTCCATAATGACCGTACCCCCATCTTTATCAGCAGATTTTATTACAATTTCTGTATTGGCTGATAAATCTCTTAATTTATTGTTTTCTTTTACCGAAAAGTTATTTTTTTGGGATTTATTTTTCTCACAATTCTCTGTCAATTTTTCAAAATCTTTGGTAATCATGTTGTGAAATGTGTCCAGAAAATTGCCCTTGTCTTGACTCAGATAGAAAGTAGATTTCTTTTTCAAATTAGTGTGTTGGTACCCATCTTTTGTATCATGATTATTAGTCATTGTGTTTACACATGGCATTTCGAATTTTCTTTTTAAAAAATGGCGTTTTATTGTAAATTATCTAAGGTATTTGTTGGCATCTATAAACAATTCAAATGCACTAGGGCCTGCTGTAGGGGCAAATTTAAGTCCTTTATTCAGGACTTTTATTTGATCTTGTGTGAGCTGCAATTTGCTAAGATTAAAAATTCCTTGACTTTTAACTATTTTTGTCTTTCGTGCAGACCTTTTTCCTCTTCTTCCTCGTCTGTTTTTTCGCTTCTCTTTTTTCTCTTTATAGTCGTGTCTATCAGATATTCTTCCTTTAGTGGAGAGAATCGATTGGTATGTTCCCAAAATTGTGGCTGTTTGGTGTGTTGATGTCTGTCTGACTTTGTGGGGTGTGCATCCCAATGGTTTAAAAAAGATCCCAAAGTTGATGGTCTTTCCCCATCATCTTCCCTATTGTTGTGTTTATATTGATGTTTATCTGATTCTATGGGTAGAATACTTCTATGTTCTAAGGAGGATCCTGATGTAGATGGTCTTTCCCCATCATCCTTCCTATAATTATGTTTGTATTAATGTTTCCTAGGTGATTTATGTGGTGACACTAAAGTTTCCTTGCTGATTGTTCTCCCTTTACTGTCTCGTAAGGTTTCTCACTATTCTTTCCCCATCATCTTCCCTATTATTATATCTATATTGATGTCTGTATCCCAGTACATTTTAAAAAGTATCATAATTTTGACTACACAGGCTTAAAATATATGGGAATAGAACACGTACATACACACTGGAGAGGAGGAGACAGAGTAAATCAGCTGTCGAGAAGAGAATCCTTTTGGATTTTCGAACTAAAAACTTTATACCCTGAAGGATTAAATACTGATTTCGATTTGAATGCCTTTTTAACATGATTTATATGGTATTTTGAAATTGCTTTTATTTCAGTCAATGTTCATTAAGTTCGTTTTCTGTATATATATATATATATATGTAGTCGTATAAGAGCTTTCTTTTAATTGCTATTACATTTTATATTTATATACTGCTGTATTTACTGTTAGCTTATTGATGTCCCTTTTTCTTAACTCACTAATTTATTTAATGTTTATATCCACTTTATTTATTCACAGTTTATAATTCACTGCTTATTATATATTTATTAGTAGCATTTACCTCCAATTATGTTATCACTATTATTAATATGTTCTCACATAGCTATTATTAATTTTACACTATGAGCATACTTGCTCTCTTCTGTGTTACATTATCTCACTTTCTTCATGTTGTTTTAAAATTATTAATACTCCATTACTCATATATAGTGCTATTTTATAAGTTATTAATTTACTAATATTTATATGTTCTCATTTAGTTAGTATCAGTTGAGTTATATGAGCTTAGTTGCTCTCCTTTCCACACATTATCTCACCTTTTCACTGATAAGATAGACATCCGTATATTATTTATTTATTTTATTTATTTATTTTTTTACTTGATGACGTCACATGTGCGACTTCGTGCTACACTGTGGAACGCATCTGCATTTGAAACGCAATGCGCAACCAATAGGAAGCCCTAATCCACTTCTATTTCCAGCAGCAATAGCTGGGAACTTAGAGACTTATGTATGGTAGCCTGTAAGGGTTTTTCTTATGCTGACATCATACGCGCGACGTCGCCTACTGCCTCCTGAAACGCAATGCACAACCAATTAGACTCTAGTAAAAGCGGAAAAAAGACGCAAAATTGAAACAACTAAAGGAAGAGGACTGCAGGACTGGTTTACATCTCCCCTTGAAGAAGTCTTTGTTAAGATGAAACGCGTTGGGACTTATTTCTACCCCTATACTTACAACAGGAGTTTATTGGGAGCTGTCTGGAGCACTGTTACCCTCTCTGTCCTTAACCCCTGGTGTATGGCCATCACTGGGGTTTATTGGGAGTTGTGTCAGCAGTTGTTCCCTGTATAGCTTCTGTGGCCTCTTTTGTTTGTGTTTTTATATAATTCATTATAATGATTTATCCTGTTTTTCCTGCGTCTTTTTCCTGTGTTCCTGGATATTTTCAGTAATACCTGGTGAAGTTGGTTACTTTAACAACCATAAGCTGTTTTATATTTATTTTAATGTGAGGGTCCATTTGGCTTCAGTTATATATGAATTGTGTATACAGTATTACACTAATTATGTTATCTCTTTATTGAGATTATCCTGCTGTGGAGGAGCTGATCTTGACGCTGCAAGTTCTTCGATTGGCGGAGAGAATCCTGTTTACGCTGTGAGTCCTACTGCGAGAAAAGGTCTACAGTTCCAGCTCAACAGAGATTCCTAACTACTAGTGTGGTTCACTTAACAACCGAAATGCCTATCTATCCTTGCCGAATGTGAGTTTATTACTTTTTGCCTTGACGGTCATTTGCAAAATCACACTATTGTGTTTTTTCTCCTTTCTCTTTTTTTATATATTTCCTTACTTTGATGAGCCCGTGCGCAATCGGAACTTCACTCTTCTAACAAACACAAGTGGCTCTGAACGAACCCATTTACGGTCCGGTGCGGCACCCATCAAGGGAATTTTATAAGTTAGACTACTACGTATCCTTTTAGTTCACAGTTTTTTGCTCTTGTTTCCCCCCCTTTTATGCTATTTTGTGAATACTCTGAATACAGTTTATTTGGACATTATTTGGTGAGTGCTGTCTCCTTTTATCACCTTGCTGGTGATTACATGCCATATATATATATATATATACATTTAGGTCCGTAAATAATTGGACACTGACACAATTTTCCTAATTTTGGCTTTGTACGCCACTACAATGGATTTGAAATGAAACAACTGAGATCCAATAGAAGTGCAGACTTTCAGCTTTAATTCAAGGGGTTGAACAAAAATATTGTATGAAACGTTTAGGAATTTCAAACATTTTCATACACAGTCCCCTTACTTCAGGGGTCAAATGTAATTGGACAAATTAACACAATCATAAATAAAATGTTCATTTTTAATACTTTGGCGAGAATCCTTTGCAGGCAATGACTGCTTGAAGCCTGGAAATCATGAACATCACCAAACGCTGGGTTTCCTCCTTTGTGATGCTTTGCCAGGTCTTTACTGCAGCTCTCTTCATTTGTTGTTTGTTCGTGGGTCTTTCTGCCTTAAGTTTTGTCTTCAGCATGTGAAATGCATGCTCGATCGGGTTCAGATCAGGTTATTGACTCGGCCATTGCAGAATATTCCACTTCTTTGCCTTAAAAAAACTCCTGGGTTGCTTTCACAGTATGTTTTGGGTCATTGTCATCTGTAAAGTGAAGCGCCGTCCAATCAAGTTAGCTGATTTGGCTGAATCTGAGCAGACAATATATCCCTATACACTTCAGAATTCATCTGGCTGCTTCTGTCTTCTGTCACATCATCAATAAACACTAGTGACCCACTGCCATTGTAAACGATGCATGCCCATGCCATCACAATGTCTTCACTGTTTTACAGATGATGTGGTATGTTTCAGATCATGAGCCGTTCCAAGCCTTCTCCATACTTTTTCTTCCCATCATTCTGGTACAAGTTGATCTTAGTTTCATCTGTCCAAAGAATTCTGTTCCAGAACTGGGCTGGCTTTTTTAGATATTGTTTGGCAAAGTCTAATCTGGCCTTTCTATTCTTGAGGCTTATAAATGGTTTGCACCTTGTGGTGAACCCACTGTATTTTCTCTCTTGAAGTCTTCTCTTTATGGTAGACTTGGATAATGATATGCCTACCTCCTGGAGAGTGTTCTTCACTTGGCTGGATGTTGTGAAGGGGTTTTTCTTTACCATGGAAAGGATCCTATGATCATCCACCACTTTTGTCTTCCGTGGACGTCCAGGCCTTTTTGTGTTGCAGAGCTCACCAGTGCGTTCTTTTTTTCTCAGAATGTACCAAACTGTTGATTTGGCCACTCCCAATGTTCCTGCTATCTCTCTAATGGATTTTCTATATTTTTGTAGCCTAAGGATGCCCTGTTTCACTTGCATTGAGAGCTCATTTGACCACATGTTGTGGGTTCACAGCAACAGCTTCCAAATGCGAATGCCACACCTGGAATCAACTCCAGACCTTTTACCTGCTTAATTGATGATGAAATAAAAAAAGGAATAGCCCACACCTGTCCATGAAACAGCTTTTGAGTCAATTGTCCAATTACTTTTGGTGCCTTGAAAAAGAGGGGGCTACATATTAAAGAGATGTAATTCCTAAACCCTTTCTCCAATTTGGATGTGAATACCCTCAAATTAAAGCTGATAGACTGCACTTTAAGCCCATATTCATTATTTAACTGTAACTTGAATTTATTTTGGTACACAGCCAAAATAACAAAACTAGTAATAGTGTACAATTATTTCAGACCTAACTGTATATATATATATATATATATATATATATATATATATATATATATATATATATATATATATATATATATATATATATATATATATATATATATATATATATATATATATATATATATATATATATATATATATATATATATATATATATATATATATACAGTTAGGTCTGAAATAAATGTAGCCAAAATAACAAAACTAGTAATAGTGTACAATTATTTCAGACCTAACTGTATATATATATATATATATATATATATATATATATATATATATATATATATATATATATATATATATATATATATATATATATAGTATATATATATATATATATATATATATATATATATATATATATATATATATATATATATATATACCATACGATACCGGTTGCAACACGACATCAAGGGACAGCACGCAGGTAAGTAAATCATAAATTTTTTGTCACTTTTTTTACTCACCATAACTTAACTAAGTATATATATATATATATATATATATATATATATATATATATATATATATATATATATGTATACATATACATATACATATACATATACTTATACATATACAAATACAGGCAGTCCTCGTTTTACAACGCTTCGCTTTACAACAAATAGCTAATCCAACGCTAGGCAATGCATACCTATGTTCATTTTTACAACGCCAAAACGGCTTATCCAACGTTCTTACGGCGCTTTGCAAAGTTGTTTACAGTATGTGTATATAATATATATATTATACTATATTATACTATATAATATATTATATTTTTATATTATATTATAAATTATGTTATATTATATATATATAATACAATATATGCATTATATAATTTATGTGTGTGCTGCATATCTTATTGTCTGCGTAAAATATTTTGTGTATTTTAGCATTAAAAATGCCTTCAGGAACGGAACCTTTCATTTAAACAGTGTTCCTATGGGAAAACGTGTTTCGCTTTACAACGTTTCGCTATCCAACGCCATTTTGAGTAACGCATTGTGTCGGATAACCGAAGACTGCCTGTACTTATATATATACATATATATATATATATAAAGAAACAAGAATTGTAGCGCCAAAGTATTAATGATAATAACCTTAATAGTGACTAAAGTGATAAAGTGAACTATACTGTGTAATATATGCGAAGTATAACTATTTCTAAAGAACACATTCAATATTAACAAAAATGCATAACACAATAAACTTCACAAAATTATGAAAAAATTTGAAAGTGCAAAAAATGTAAAGAAAAGGTACATGTACACCTATTTTTTACACAAGTCCTTGGACAATCCCCCTGGCAGGCCCATTATTTCCGGGGTGGAGTCGATGACGTCGAGCCTATCCCAGTATGTTGATTACCACCTTCAACCTTTTGTAGCAAGGCTCAAGTCTCATATTAGGGATACGCTCGACGTCATCGATTCCACCTCGAATTTGAAGTGGAAATCCACCTACCTATGGGCCACATGTGATGTGGCCTCATTATATACTTGTTTTGACCATGTCAGGGGTATTGAAGCATTAAAATACTGGCTGGACAAGGACTTGTGTTTCCCAAGGAAACATAAAAACTTAATTTCGGACAGTGTTAGATTTATTTTAAATCATAATTATTTTCTGTTTGAAGATTTATATTATTTACAGATCTGTGGAACGGCCATAGGCACGAGGTTTGCCCCCAGCTACGCAAATCTTTTCATGGGATTTTGGGAGGAGAGGTTTGTGTGGCAAAATGAATAACTTGGGGCGGGCCTCATGTACTCTGGCCATTTCATAGATGATATTATATTGATTTGGGATGGAGAGGAGGCTGATTTATTTAATATTCTGAATTCATTGAAATTTACATTCAAAATAGATGCAGTCTCTATTGTTTTTCTGGATCTAGTGCTCACTTCTGATGTAGATTTAAATATTGTGACATCCACCCATTTCAAAGAAGTCTCTGTTAGCAATTATGTACACGCGTCTAGTAATAACCATCAACAGTGTTTACAAAATATACCTCTGGGACAGTTTCACCGTATCAGGAGGAACTGCACCAGAGATATTGACTTTGTTCAGCAATCAGAACAGCTCAGTCGTAAATTCCATAATAAGGGATATAGTGAACTATTAGTCTCTGAGTCTTTTAGGAAAGTTAGTGCCTTAGATAGGTCCAAATTGATATGTAAGTCAAGAGCTAATCAGGAGTGGCCACGTCTGGGATACAACTCTCCGGTGATTGCTAGGAATACTGGTATTTCCCATTTAAGATTTATAACCACTTACAATCATTCCTTTAGAGCTATTCAAAGGATCATTAGCAATCATTGGGGAGTACTTAGGTGTGATCCCCATTTGAAAGGCATTCTTCCGGACAGGGCTTCAGATGTCTACAGGAAAGCTAGAAGTATGAAGAGTATTATAGCTCCAACTAGACTTAGATCAGGGGATGCATCCACCGTGTCCGCCACCAGTGGTCCAAATGGTAATCACAGGTGTGGACTGGGTCGATGCATTACCTGTATACATTTGGAGACCAGGTCCGAGTTTAGTTCTCCCAATAGAGATACTAAGGTTAAAAATTATATTAATTGTCAGAGTTCCTTTATAGTGTATTGCATCCAGTGTGGTTGCGGGCAACGTAATATTGGCCGCACCACACGTCCTCTCTGCACTCGCTTCCTGGAGCATAGGAGAAGTGTCATAAAGGGTACTATTTCTAATAGCACTTCCCGCCACTTTAAATCTGCACACAATCAGGATCAAAAATCTATGACAGTGATGGGCCTGGAACACATTTCTCCTTGTGCTCTAGGGGGTGATCGGTTTAAGATCTTATGTCGACAGGAAACATTCTGCATCCACCAGTTGGGGACCTTAACCCCTGGTGGACTCAATGAGTGTCTGGATGTCAGAACACTGGTTTGACTACTTCCCTTCTTGGACTCTCCACGCTCTACTGTAGGGAGGTACTTCCCTTTGTCAGTCCCCTTTCCCTCCCTTTCCTCCTTCCCATTCCCCCCCCCTTTTTTTTCCCTTCCCCCCAACCCCCCCCCCTTTCCCCCGTTCCTCCTCTTCCCCCTTATAGAATATCTCTATATATATCAAGTTTGTATACATACATATTTCCTTTTTATTTTACATATATTTTTTATCACACATCACATTTTTATTCATCCAGTTCCATTCAATATTTGTTTGTCCTTGGTATGGTTGCATCTTCTTCTCTCTCTCTCCTACTATATGGGCCTCTCTGATATATTGGATTTAATCAGGGGTCATTTTAGTATATATATTTTCTATATTAATCTTTAATTAAACTGTCTAGGGATGTATGCATGTACATATGTATGTGTGTATATATATATATTTTGGGTTAGTATGTATTTATTTATATAATTGTGATTATTATCACTTTGTGTGTATATATATATATATATATATATATATATATATATGTGTGTTTATGTGACCCATGAGAATCAAATAGTGGGTAGGTTTGAAAATCTTTTGCCATATGATTAATCATTTATAACATATATATATACCTAGGTTGTATTTGCAGTGTCTAATATGTCTATATATAATTATATTTAATTAATTATTCTATACATATATTTTTTCATATATTTTTTCTAATTTTTATGTGTAATTATTGTTATCAATATATGGTATTTGTATTTATAGGTTTAAATGTTCTTATGTACACTGCTATGCAATTGAGGTGTTCTTTAACTTCATCCTCTCATTATTGGTATTGCTATTTCTGATGACCTAGGTGTCATCAGTTATGTTTATTGATGGTTGTATTTTATATCTTATTTTAGTGTTATCCTTATTTAATTCTATGGCCCTTATATGGTTTTATGTTAGTCATCATCCTTTCTATTATGTGCTCTTTATTCCCTTCATTGTTTTATTGTGCCAGTTATTATTTAAATTAATTCATTATTGGAATCTCAGTCCCCGTTAGAATTTCACAGGTTAATATACTCTATTCTAATTATGGGTTGCCAAGCAACCAACTGGCTATAAGTATCAGGAGCCTTGTCCATTTAGTATCAGCCCTTTGAGAAAGTCGCCCTCTGGTGACGAAACGTGCCAGGAAATCCGATTGCGCAATTACGTCATTACGACGCTGCGCACGCGCACGAGGCAGCACTGAAGTACGAGATCTATACTGGGGCCATTGAAGTGGGAGAGGCGATCTACGGGACCTCATGGACTGATTCTTAGTCAGCGAACTACACCCCTGGCCTCCTCTGAACAGCACCATCTTCACGCAGCCCTGAGGGAGCTAATATTTGCGGACGTGTGCAGAGACCGGATGGTGGTGATTTATTCACAAATTGTTTTATTTGAATTTTACTTTTGTGAGTGCATTTCTTCCCCCCCCCCCCCTTCCCCTCCCTTTTAACATTAAATCAACAATTTTACGCTAGGAGGCGTGCGCTCTCTCTTCTTTCTCTTTTATATATATATATATATATTTATATATATATATATATATGTATATACACAAACACAAAGGAGAAAAAGGATGTGGCGCCACCCAAACCCACTAAACGTGTAAAAGGCAAACAATGATGAGAACTATGTTGTATAGGACTGATACACAAAAATATATATAATATATAAAACAACAATATAATAAAAAGGTGTAAAAAATATGTGTGCAATAAAATAATAAACTAATTGAAAAAATAATGTCCAGATTAAATACAAATCCAAATGTAGCTCCACATGCAATCCAATAGAGTCTTTGCAGCCTGAATGTAAGGGAACACCACTTCCTTGAAGATATCTGAAAGACAGACAAAAAACAAGCGCACTCATAGCGTAATAAAATTTAACAAAATGTATATGGAGTAGATGGTTTAAAAAACACACTCACAAACATAATGGGAATAGAAGCAGTTATGAGTAATACTCAATCGGCAGCCAGATTGCAGGAACCAGGTTACTCCGGTGAGATCGTCCGGTATGAAGGGAATACAGCAACTTCCACATTGTACTCCGTGTACCGGAGGAGGTAAGGAGCGCCACCCTAATCCAGATCCCTCGTCACTGCAGTGAGTCTCCGATCCAAATCCCACGAGAACTCAATGACGTCACAGGATTCACCAGATAGGTAGTAGCAGCCCCCGCAAGGATAACAAATGACTGGCTGAGATAGGTATATTTTACCCAATATATGGAGTACCGTATATGAAATAGTTAGTCTGTACTAAAACTGGACAATATCACGTCCGCAAAGCACTCCCTACGCGTTTCATCTCAAAAGACTTCGTCAGGGGATAACAACATAGATGTGAAGCATATTATTATAGTAGGTTTAACCAATCGGAACACAGAAGAACTAATTACAGAGTGGATACCAGATATATAAGTGGGAGTTAAATTAACCCCTATAATTGCTGGAATATACAAGCTGGAATATACATAGAATATTAAAGAAACAACTTAATGATCTAATATACAGCATCAATCAAATATAAATATATCTAGTCATGAGAAAGAATCAACATTAGATAGATACTAATAAGAGTGACAATACCAAACATATACAAAACATTATGGAAGTACACAATATATGTATATAATACAACAAATACAGACATAAGCTAGACAAATGAGAACAGATATATTAATGAATAAACAAATTCATATATGAACATATGATATATGTACTAAAAAATTAACTCAAAAATTATAACAAAGGAGAGACTCAGAGGGGGCAGAGGATGGACAATCCATAGTATTGTAATAATAACTATGTATATAGAGGTGGAAGGACCAATGGGAAAGAAAAGAGGGAGGGAAGGGGAAAAAAGGAGGAAAGGAGGGAAGGAAGGGAGAGGGGGAAGGGAGAGGGAGGTAAGGGGGAGGGGGAATATATATATATATATTTCCATATATTTCCACACCCACCCACACCATTTATATCCAGTCCCACTCCACACACACCTTGTGTAAAGCACTGTATATACTGTGGGCTCTCCATTCATTTTTATTCACACTGATACACATACACACTCTTTCTTCACTTGCTTTCAGTAACCATTTAACACCTCTAGCCATAAAACACATCCACACCGGGGGAAGGAACAGCACAGATAACATTCCAAGAGACACTGTTTTTAAGTTTACCTTTTGCTTCATTCATTGTAACATCGCCGGAAGAAGAGATCAGTGTATCTCGAAAGCTCGCACAAATAAAAGCATTTCGTTAGCCACAGAACGGTATCATCTATTTATTTTTTGATTATATATATATATATATATATATATATATATATATATGTGTGTGTGTGTGTGTGTGTAATAAAAATGTACTGTAAGCGCAGACATACAATGATGAAAATTGTTATTTTGAGTGCCATACTTACCTATACTATACTTACTGTACCTGTACAGTACTTACCTTTCTACAGTACTGATAATGTGTGTATCAAGGGGGGACTCCATTTTGACTGCTATATAACCATTTTATACTAATACTGCCATTATGCCATTATGCTTTTTAGTCAGATGTTAAACTGACCTTTTACCCACTTAATGGTGGCTGAACTACTGAACTATGTATGTTCAGACTATTTCACCATGTACAAACAGGAAGTTTAGTCAGCTGTGCTTAGCCTGAATTTATGAAATGTCTTAACAATGAAATGTCTTAACAACAAGAATTATGATGCTTCCTAGACTGCCCCATGATCGGGCAACTAGACTAGTTCCAAAATCGTAACTTTCCATCTGTCACTTTCTAGATCAGCATAAAGGGAAGTAAGTTTCTCACGTATACGTGTTTTTTCTACGCTCGCTCGCCTATATAGCCTGACTGTAAACCATTAATAAACAGGAGAGGTTTTTGACAACGCTCACTGG
Source organism: Ascaphus truei (assembly GCF_040206685.1). Lineage (NCBI taxonomy): Eukaryota > Metazoa > Chordata > Amphibia > Anura > Ascaphidae > Ascaphus > Ascaphus truei. The sequence continues at coordinate 3,424 of NW_027456506.1, read as the reverse complement.
TGTCTGACTCAATTACTTCTCCTCCGTTCTGCTCGTTCTTTTCCTGTCTTTTCCTGTCCAGCACTTGAAGAGTGGGTTAAAGGCCTCCGGAGGTGATCGATCCAAGTGAGAGAGACGGTTCCTACGTAGCAGTAGAGAATATAATTTTTACAAGTACAGTACCTTTGGAAAAAAAGAAGAACCGGCGCCACAGTGAATAATGAAAACCAAACCAATGGAATGTAATGTCCAAATGGAGTCCTATTAAAGTTGGTAATCAAGGATGCTCACGTCAACGATGTGATATGAAAAAAAGAAGAAAAACAAATTATGGTGCAGTAACTCAAATTAGGAGGTGGAAAGGTGGACTAAACACACAAGACAAACAGGACATACAAACCAAGACAAACACACATGAAACGTAACACTAGCACAGGCCTATTAATAACGAAATGCTGATTTAATAAGGTGGAGGGTGAATGAGACACGCATCCGGAGGGGCAAAATTACAACCCTACTCACAAGATGCCAGATAAAACAAGCAGCGAACTGGGGACATGCAGCTGGGCTTCCAAGATGGCGACCGGAATCCTCTCACTGGCGTCCTCACGTGACAGGGGTGAAAGGCTGAATCCCTCAGGTGATACAACTTCCGAACGGATGTGACGTCACGTCCGCTGGAGATCCACACCGGACGTTCTTAGAGCACTAGTCCTCCACTGGTGAGCCGCAATGTCCTCAAAAGTCAACCGCTTGACTTAACTAAAAATCGCCAGATACACACTTCTCCAAACCTGGAACAGCACTAAAAACACTGGAAACTTCCCGACGCGTTTCGTCCCTTGAAGAAGTACGCGCATGCGTACGAAACGCGTCGGGAAGTTTCCAGTGTTTTTAGTGCTGTTCCAGGTTTGGAGAAGTGTGTATCTGGCGATTTTTAGTTAAGTCAAGCGGTTGACTTTTGAGGACATTGCGGCTCACCAGTGGAGGACTAGTGCTCTAAGAACGTCCGGTGTGGATCTCCAGCGGACGTGACGTCACATCCGTTCGGAAGTTGTATCACCTGAGGGATTCAGCCTTTCACCCCTGTCACGTGAGGACGCCAGTGAGAGGATTCCGGTCGCCATCTTGGAAGCCCAGCTGCATGTCCCCAGTTCGCTGCTTGTTTTATCTGGCATCTTGTGAGTAGGGTTGTAATTTTGCCCCTCCGGATGCGTGTCTCATTCACCCTCCACCTTATTAAATCAGCATTTCGTTATTAATAGGCCTGTGCTAGTGTTACGTTTCATGTGTGTTTGTCTTGGTTTGTATGTCCTGTTTGTCTTGTGTGTTTAGTCCACCTTTCCACCTCCTAATTTGAGTTACTGCACCATAATTTGTTTTTCTTCTTTTTTTCATATCACATCGTTGACGTGAGCATCCTTGATTACCAACTTTAATAGGACTCCATTTGGACATTACATTCCATTGGTTTGGTTTTCATTATTCACTGTGGCGCCGGTTCTTCTTTTTTTTCCAATTGTGCTTTGACTGACTGTACTGTCAGTGTTTACCTGGCTGCCAGTTTTTTAACATATAAGTGTTTTAATTTATATACTAGCGCTGTTTTACACCATTCTTTTTTCTGTTTTAAGTACAGTACCTTACTACATCACGGTGGCACTCCCATCACACCGTAAAATAACAGGCAGCACACTTGCAATATGATTAATATAGTTATTGCATCTTTGTACTGTGAGTGTGTCGTTCCAGAACGAACTATTCCTTGTATTAATTCCTACCTTTTTGGACGGTTTCACAAACTTTCGTATATGATCCTTCATTGCATGTGACACAAGTTCAATGATATTCATATCTGGTGATCTGGAAGGGTAGGGGGAAAAATGGTGAATTAGTTAACAGATAAAAACTGTTTAAAAAATGAGAAAAAGTTAATGTACAATGCAGTACAATACACTGGAGAACTTACTCTGGTGGCGTCTTAACCCAGTTGATACCGCTCGCAAGAATATATGTGGAAGAGGTGGTATGTTTAGGGTCATTGTCATGAAAGAAACGGTGACCTTCAGATGGGAAATCATGCTTAATGTATTCAATAATACGGGGGACAATTTGCTCTTGGAAAAATACTTTATCCATGATTCCTGGAACAACAGAAGAAACAGTTAACATTAGGGTATAAAATACACTACAGTTGTACTGTACAGTGCATAAGGCTACAGCATATGACTTTGTGCATTATTTTACCGTCAAAGATGAGTATGCATCCTGGTCCACATCTAGAGATCACACTACCCACATGCATCTTCAGTGGGTGCTTGGGCCGCGGCTTCAGAGATAGGCGTCCTTTTTTGTGGAATGCAAAAGTGGCAAATCTCTCAAGAGCTACAGTTGTCTCGTCAGAAAAGACATCCTAAAAAGTCTCGCCCCTTTCGATCCATGCTGTGCTTGGTCCATTCATTTTACCTTTTTGGCATCCCTTATCATTGGATATGCTCTGTAATGACAAGGAAGAATTTTACAGGTACAGTAAAACCACACTTTTACATACAGTACAGTGGTGTACTGTAAAATGCTTCACCTGTACTGTCCTAACTATGGCACAGCCCTCTGCATACAGTACTATTGCAATATACTGAACTGTATTACTATACTATAAAGAAGTTGTGGAGGTTATTACTATTGTATACAGTACTTTATTTATTACTATATGCAACATACAGTACTGTACTTTTTTACAGTAAGACACTTACTTTACACGTCCATATATCCATCCCAATTGGCATCTCATGAACCTGATGCTGGTCTCAGAACAGTCTTGACTGTTTCTGCACTGTGCTCATCATTAGCCTCGCTGATTTAATCCACTAGATGCTTTGCTGTCCAACAGTTTTAAGGAAAAGAGAACAATTTGTTAGGCCCAAAAATAATTCAAAACAAACACATGTAATTGTACAGTATACAGTATTCTAAAATAAATTAAAAGAAAATAACTAAACAAAAATATGCATTTGGATATGCAACAAGCATATACAGCACAAGTAATGTAATACAGTGTCATGGGAGACCAGCCCTTTTAACACCTTTTATACCCGGGGATCATACGATTGGGGAAAGCAGAGAGATAAAATAAATTGCAATTTATTTCCTCAAATGACATACACACTATGTTACACAATTACACTGAAAATAAACTTAGGGCCACCAACAGAAATCGTGGGGCCAAGGAAAAACATTTTAAGCAGGGCCCCCACCCCCAAGTCAGCGGTATTGCGAGCCACCCCCCCCCCCATTTCACACCTCACGAGTCCACTCTATTTCCCGCTCCTCTTCCCATGTATTTCTCTCCCTTCCGTCTCACCCCCTCTCACTCTCCTGCCTTGCATGTTTTTCTATCCCATGCGTCTCACTTACTCCCTCTACTGACCCCTTCACTCCTCACACT
>NW_027456505.1:2500-18089 GCF_040206685.1 Ascaphus truei | reverse complement strand
AGCACCATTTAGTGGATCGTCTATACGTCATGCTTCGATTTTAACACCCTCTATTTTAATTTTCGGTTTGAAAATAAAGTAATTTTAACTTCATCCTTAATCCTCCAGAATTGGTGGCAGAATGCCCAAATTAGGTTTCTTTTTCTTGTCCACTCTGGACGCATATTTACCCAAGGAGCACCACCACCTATACACTTATTATAGCTGATGCAGGGGTACCTGCACTAGTCTATGTACAATATTTACAATTTCTAACGGCTAAAAAGTCAAAAAGTATGCTGTAATAGTTATATAAACTATTTTAAGTATGCACTGAAGAATCTCATTATGAACTGAAATCGCAGCTCTTCTTTCAGTTTGCTCTTGATACGGATTCATGTTTTCGCGTAAATATACAACTCAAAGAAACGCTAGAGCACCCCCAGGAGAAGAGTGAACAACTATCTAAAAAATTTGCCTGAACACTATACATTAACGTATCCAAAATATGTTAAGCTGCATACTTTTGAAAGACTTCTAGGTCAATCATTATAATAGCAACCTGTGGCATTCTAGACATGTGCGGGCCAGGCAAAAAAAATTTCAGGGACCCATTAGCATTAATACAGACTGCAATTTTTTTAATCCCCACCACCCATCCTTTCCCTGATCCTCTCTCTCATCATCACCCCTCATCATCTCTCCCCCTACACCTCATTATCATCTCGCCCCGTCCCCACCATAATCATCATCTCTCCCCTGCCTCTTCTCTTCCCCTCATCCTCCTCACTTCCCCTCATCATCTCTCCCCCTCCTCCTCCTCATCTCTTCCCCTCCTCTTCCTCACTCCCCATCTACCTCCTCATCATCTCTCCCCCTCCTCATATCTCCCCCTCATCATCACCTCTCCCCATCATCATCAGCAGCAGCAGCAGCAGCAGCAGCAGCAGCAGCAGCAGCAGCAGCAGCAGCAGCAGATCTACCCCTCATCATCACCACCATCACCAGCTCTCCCCTCATCATCATCACCATCACCGGCTCTCCCCTCAATATAATCACCACCTGCAGCTCTCTCTCTCATCATCACCATCACGAGCTATACCCATCATCATCACCAGCTCTTCCCCTCATCATCATCACAATCACCAGCTCTCCCCCTTATCATAATCACCATCCCCAGCTCTCCCCCTCATCACCATCACCACCTCTCTCCCGCATCATCACCACCACTAGCTCTCCCCCTCATCATCACATCGCCATCTCTCCCCCTCATCATCATCACGATCAGCTCTCCCCCTCATCATCATCACCATTCCCAGCTCTCGCCCTCTGTAAGGGATCCGGTCCTGGGTTTGGCTGGAACTCACTCTTACATGTCTATAAAGGTTCCAGGCAAAGTTCTCCGTGTAACAAATATTGGAATCACCTGGTTCTGAACTCAGACTCCTGTTTGTCTTGATGCTGCTTTCTGTGTAGCTCTTCCCCTATTGACTGTCTATGCTATTTAGGGTCAGCCCTTCCCCCCAGGAAGTGGCTGAGCATAATCCTTTCATTCCCGTCGCCACATACCATCCCCCCCTGCCTGTTTGAGAGAGAGAGATAGGCTGCTGACAGGGATGGAGGGAGAGTGGGCCCCCAGAGAGCACGGGCCCCGTGGCTTTGCCCGGGCTATAGCTATGCCCCTGATAGCAACCCCACAGTGTAAAAATGTAAAAGAGATCGATCAAAGAAGAGCTATATGAGAAGGGCGGGATTTGAAGCTCTTCAATTGTTCAGGTATTCATGTTGGCTACTTTTTTTTCTGAGAAATGCATGAAATGAGATCTCTGTTACAGCCATTACAAAATGACTAGTTCTACTAAAAGTATAGGTCTGTGATAGAATTTCAGTGCTGGCGAAGATTTTAGTCCCATTCATTTGAATGAAGCTGAAGTCTTATTGAGCATAGGGAAGTAACTTTACAGCATATTGATTTGGGGCAATTTTCTATAATCATGGGATTACCAGATATCAGTGCTACTTCCTAATTATTGCAGTTCAAATATTAGGCGAATAGGAAGTTTTAGTCATTTCTGTTATAGACCTTTGGTGAATCGAGGGACACTGCCTCTCGAGGCTTAGGGTTCCATTAAGCCACTTGGTTCCTTAGGTTCTAGAGGGTTTCTTTTATGGAATTATTCTTAATGCAAAAGTTGGAGAATATGTGATGCATTTTTTTTAAATGGTCTGTCGCTATTATTTATCTGTTCTGCAGCTTACGAACCTCCATATTATAATATTAGAGCTGCAAGGATACTTTACACTATGACTGAGGGATTCAACAAGCTGCGATATGGGGTATTGCACCATGAACCAGTGGCAATTGCAATTCAAGTCAATGACCGTAACTGCCGGATTGGGTGCAATACTCCACAGCAGCTTAGTAAATCCATTCCCAGGCTTGTTCATATTGCTTGCTTGAACAAGAACTTTTAGGTTTCAATTTAATATAGTGTCCCCAATAACTCAAAACCATGAGTGCTCTAAAATAACATCAATCTTCTACCAGCTAATGTTATGGAAAAGAATTGTGTGGACTATCACATAACTCCTGATCCCCAATATGTTCCATGAGTATAACTGGGGAACAGGCTGAAGCAAAATGCAAATTATAGTAATATACAGTATTATACAGGGTAACATAGACATTGATGGAAGATGAGAATCACTTAGAGCACAGAGTCTGCCATTTTTCCTACCTGATTTTAAACTTGAGACCCAATTAAAGACTTGTCTTTCTTTTTTATTTCGTATAATCTTGTGTCTTTCCAAAGCGATATTTAATTTTGTTAGTATATTAGCCGTCACCTTTCTCTGAATAAGTACCACCTCCACTTTTCCACAAGCCTCCCATCCTCTAGCTCAGGGGGGTGCAAGATTTTCCTGGGGGGCACAGGCAGTTGTAGAGGTCTCGCGCTCTTCCCCAAGGCATTTAAATTAAATGCTGGGGGATCGCGTGAGGCCTCTGCAACTTCACTTACTGGGATTCAATGTCTGGTGTGACATCATATGACCCGTGGCATCATTTCACACTGCAAAACGAGGTAAGGGGGTGAGAGCACCGGGGGGACCAAGCAGGGGGGCGCAACTCCAATAGTTTGCGCACCCCTTCTCTAGCTTCAGAAGATGACGTCTTGTTTGTACTAACACTTCTCTTTCTCTAAATGTGTCCTGATAGATATGGGCAGTTAGCATGATTGTGTGACAATGCTTGGCTGTAACCAAGAGGCTGACCCGCAGGGCTGAGGCACGATATGGGAACTAACCCCAGGCCTAGGGACCTGATTGAGGAGAATATCCAGGACATAGACCGAGGTCAGGACAGGGTGCAGCTGCTTAGTCGGGGTCACTGTTCCGAGGTCAGGACAGAAGAGCGGCAAACAGTCCAAATCCAGGCAAAGGTAAAGTGCTGTCAAAGCGTAAAGCAGGCATGCAGATGGGGTTCAGGAGCAACTTTTGCTGAATGAATCAAAAACATCTTCTGAAAATACATCTACATTCTTGAAAGCTCATGTTGTGGAACTCAAATGCATTATTTTCATATTGGTTCAACTACAGTAAAAGGCATCACATCTTGCAAATAACCTACACAATTACAACAACATTTTAGAACTCACAGTGCATGAACTCCCACTGGCTTTGTGTTTTTTAAATTGCAATTATTGCAATTAGAGGATTAAGTTAGAAACAAAATGCAAAAAAGCACTGGTTCCCAAAATAGGAAAAAAGTGAATTTGAATCAAATGTACCATTTATGGGATTTTTCAAAAGACATGAAAATACAAATAATGTTATACTTGTAAACGATGGGGATACAGGTTGCCTTCTGCAATTACTACATTTTACAAATTGAAGTGAGTGCTTTATGCATTGTTCGAAATATCAACTGTAGATGAAATTGCTAATAAGTTCTTTATCCCAACAAAACAATGCCAAGTATTAAACTACTTGGAAATAATATGCATTCACAGCTACACAGGCAGGAGTAATGGAAAGGTACAGGATTTGGATCACATATATTGCTAAGCTTGTTAGTGCGACAGAACTTTATGGTTTATGCATATTCATCTACCATAAAATTCCTTCCACATAGAACAATACTGTACATTTCAGGCTTTTAAGCAGAAAAGGGGCTGAAAGGAAAATATATATTTTAACTTTTAGATTAAATGTGCTATTGTTTTTTGTAACCTCTGGAATTACTTAGTAATACTCCTTGGGCTTTATTGTTTTAAGAATTCCTTCCATTTTAGGAGGCCTGCAATTACAGAAATAACAAGAGAATAATGGTCCATTGAAATGTACACAGTTCTAGAGATATGAGGCCTTGTTTCCCAGCTGGGAGTATGTTAACCACAGTGTACATTTGCATTACATTAAAAATACAATTTAAAGAGAAAAAAAGAATATCAGTCTTCAGGGTCTTCTGAAGTTCTTAGGGTCATTGGCAACATTTAAAAGAACTGGCCTCACACCTTGCAAATATCTAGCTAGCAGCTTGGATTCATTAGTCAAACTAGAGGAATCACTTCTAGCAATGCACACATTTTGCCATGCTTTATGAGATACCTGTCTGCTTTATTTATTTTTTAATCTAGCCGAGTCAATTTGTCAGGGCCTTGTTACTTTAATCTTCTCCAGCTTCATGCACCTCACTTGGGGCCAGATACGCTGAGCCCCCAAATATTGTAACGTTATCAAATAAGTATTGTGCGTTATTTTACCAGAATTTTATGGGTATCCACCAAGCTAATGATATGCAAAAACACGTCCGTCACCAAAAGCAGTGTAGCCATGCCATCTGTGGCTGCCAGGTTGCTTCCCTCCTGGCAGTAAGTCCTGGTACAAGCAGGCCTTGCCTGTAGTTATGGCAAAGAGAGATATCCGGGCACTACCCAAACTGAAATGTATAGGGGAAATCACTCGTTATTTTCAGAACATCACAACCTTATAAATCCTACAAGGTTCCCGTCTGCTTCGTAGTCTCTTCCTGTGACTCAAAAACCCCAAAAGGATCCATCCAGAATCCTTAATAATGCAGAAATAAAAGAGAAAAAGGGGGAGCACAAGTTGAGGTATGCAAGGGATAACAAATGATTAAGCTCGGGAGTGTACGTTCCCAGACTAATAAACGTAGGGACAGTAAAGTGTGTAATAACATAAACACTTACACGGCCTTGTGTAAATGCTGTCACATCAAGGTTTCTTTTCTTTTCTTCCTTTCTTCTGTATTTTCCTGGTGTGAAATTTCTTTTCTTCGGATCCTGATAATGGTTTCTTTGATTGACCTGCAAACGTCAAATCCGATGTTCTCCTCCAAATAAATGGACGACAAAAAATGTTTAGGGATAATACAAATATATAATAATAAATGATTAATTCCAAATGGTAGAGGGAATATATCAAAAGCAGAAAGAATACTGCAAACACTCACACGGGCAGATGTGAGTGCGGTCTTGAGGGAGGTATCTCTGTCCTCTCCCCATAAGGATGATCTCACTATATGAGACACTCCTGTTAAGATAGTGAGGAAAATTTAAACTAAAAGCATGTGATCAGCGCTCAAACCTATATATCTATACCTAAATATTAACTAAAATAACCAGGTGCTTAACAATAATAAAATGAATATTTAAAGTGTCCCCTATAAGGAAAAATCTAATGTGAATTCCTCACAGCCTGTTGTGGCAGGTTGGGGAATGGCTGCCTTGGGAATATAACAACCCTATCCACAAGGGCTGTATAACATACACAGAGAGATAACAAATGACACAGATAAAACACAGACAATAATTCCCTGGCGCACTATCAGATAATAAACCTGACGAATCGGAGTAGTCCCATGAATCAAAAGATGGTATAAAGAAGATCCACAGTCCACAATGTCCCGTTCTTTTACACAGAATGCTGGTCTGAAAATACAAATAAAACAACCATTGCGCAGTACCCTATGGTCAGTATTCCAAGACCCCACCGTTGCTATCTACTTACTTAAAAATAGATAAGAATGGGCCTCAAAAGGTTTCTTTAAGTCCCCCCACGATTGGCTCCGACTGATTCCTGCTGCTGGTATCACGCTTTACACTTCCAGCATCAGCATCACCATACCGATTGGGAACAGAAAGGGGCACCAATAGTATAGCACTATAACATTTATTGTTAAAAAATGACAAGCATTAAAAACATGCACTCACATGCGAGAATGCCCTATGCGTGTCCTACAACGTGCCGTCCGCTTCACATGGGAGGATGTCGAGGGATTGCAGGGGGAGGCTGGAGCCGGCGTGGGTCCCCGCTTCGTGGCCGCGACTCGGAGCGCCTAGTCCCTCCTCCGATGACGTTCCCCGTCAATCAACCTCCTTTCCTTCCACAGGGTCTGCACGTTGCAGCACGTTCAACAGGCTCCACCCTACGCGCGTTTCGTGACTCTGACGTCACTTCTTCAGGGGTAATGGAGCTGTGGGGGCACTTGAGGTATTTTATACCCTTGTGCAAAGCTGACAGGGAGTTCCCATTAGTTGAATGTCTGATTGGGAACTCCTGTTGATTGTCCACTTGTTGGCTGATACCTGGCAATTCGTGTGTTTAGCAGGTTTAACCACTTCATGCCTGGACAGCCAATTGCACTAGATGATTACATTCTAGCATGCTGTAAAATACTTTACACAAAATTATTTAATACATCAGTACCATAAAAACCATAATAAAACTCTATAAATTGTAGAAATAAAAAGTAATTAGCAACCCTGTGGCTTATTATTCAATGTGCGAGATAGCTATTTGTATTGATCACTGTTACTAACAGCATAAAGGACCCAGAGGTGGAAAGAGATTATTTGCATAGCAAAAAAACAAAAACAGATAACCTGGTTATGCAATATTCAACATCAGCAGTTACAGACCTAACTGTCCCTCAAAAATGCTGCCAGGTCAAATTCGATGTTTAATCCTCTCGGGGTTAAGGTTTTGAGGGTATATATCCAGTAGCTTTCGCGTCTGGATATAAGATTGATTTTATCACCCCCCCTCCAATTCTGCTTGGGGCAGTCAATCCCTTTACAGATTAACCCTTCCGGATTTTGTCCATGTTTATTTTTAAAGTGACTGGAGACGCTATGTGTCTCCAGACCCCTTTTTATATTATAAACATGTTCTGCAAGACGTCGTTTCAATGGTCTACCTGTTCGCCCTACATATTGTAGTCCACAAGGGCACTCCAACAGGTAGACCACAAAAGGAGTCCTGCAGGAAATGAACGATTTGATGGGAAATCAGACACCTGTAATATTGGATTGAAAATGTTTGCATTTACTGCTGTACCTACAGCCAATACATTTGTCACATGTAAAGAATCCGTCCAATTCCTTAAGCCATGTTGTACTTTGTGTTTTTACGGAATTGAACGGACAGCTCGGGGACAGTTGAAGCTTTAGATTATTGGCCCTTTTAAACACTATCTGGGGGTGTTTAGGTAGTATTGTTTTAAGTATAGCATCCCCCTGGAGAATACTCCAATGCTTCCTAATTATTTGTGTTATTTTGTTTGACATCCCATTAAACTTGGTTATAAAGGGGATTAACTCTACACCCTCTACTTGTTTTAATTTCTTTTTGTCCATACTGATAAGGTCATTTCTATCTATGTCCTTTACACTTTCTAAGGCCTTCTCAACCATATTAGGATTATATTCCCTCTGGATAAATTTATCCTTAAGGTCATTGGCCTGCATCTCAAATATTTCTGGTTGAGAGCAATTTCTTTTAGTTCTTAGGAACTGGCCCTTGGGAATATTGTTAATCCATCTATGGTTGTGATGGCTAGACGCCAAAAGGTATGTATTGGCATCTACTTTTTTATAAAAGGTCTTAGTTTGAATAGACCCTCGCTCTATGAACAATGTAAGATCTAAAAAGTCTATACTTGTGGGGCTGATGTTGAAGGTGAATTTTAAGTTCATATTGTTGTTATTTAAGTATTTTTGGAACTCCCCAAGTTCCTCAACACCTCCACCCCAGATACATAGCACGTCGTCTATATAGCGTTTCCATAGTACAAGGCCCGCCCCAAATGGGCCGCCGGAATGGATGTATTCATCCTCCCACATGCCCATAAAGATGTTAGCATAACTAGGGGCGAACCTTGTACCCATGGCAGTGCCACATATCTGGAGGTAGTGGCTGTTGTCATAGCTGAAGAAATTATGTGTAAGTATATACCGTATCCCTTCTATTATAAAATCTCGAAATCCCTGTTCTAGACTATCATCTTGATTTAACACCCTACTGACTGCTCTGATACCCAGGTCATGATTTATGACGGTATACAGAGACGTCACGTCACACGTGACCCAAATATAATGATCTTCCCATTTTAGGTCCCTAACTAGATTTAATACGTGTGTGGTGTCTCTTAGAAAAGACGGGATTTTAGGGACATATTTCTGCAGAGTGGAGTCAATAAACTGCGACAAATTGGATGTCAATGATTTGATCCCCGATATTATGGGGCGTCCAGGGGGATTCCAAAGATCCTTATGGATCTTAGGAATAAAATAGAAAATTGGAATCCTTGGCTGTGGTACATCCAAGAACTCCAATTCACCCTTTGAGATATTACCATCCAAGAAACCCCTACTAAGGTATTCCTGAAGTTCTGTAAACAACATCCCAAGGACTGGTTGGCGATTTTATTTTTAGCCCTTTTGATGTTAGACCTAAGGGCATTCTTAATATTGTTTTTTTAAGTGTTTTAATAAAGAAATACGTTGTTTGAACTCCATTTTCGAGTGACTTGGTGACTTGGTGCAAGAACACGGAGGAAAAACTTTACTTCACCTTGGGGACTGAAGGAGAAGAAAAAGATACCATTCCCCACGTGAGCTCAAACGCGGCCGTGTGAGTATTGTAATTTTATCCCCTTATATTTACCAACCCTCTTTTCCTTTATCTTAACAGGAGTGTCTCTTATATTGAGATCATCCTTATGCGGAGAGGACAGAGATACCTCCCTCAAGACCGCACTCACATCTGCCCGTGTGAGTGTTTGCAGTATTCTTTCTGCTTTTGATATATTCCCTCTACCATTTGGAATTAATCATTTATTATTATATATTTGTATTATCCCTAAACATTTTTTGTCGTCCATTTATTTGGAGGAGAACATCGCATTTGACGTTTGCAGGTCAATCAAAGAAACCATTATCAGGATCCGAAGAAAAGAAATTTCACACCAGGAAAATACAGAAGAAAGGAAGAAAAGAAAAGAAACCTTGATGTGACAGCATTTACACAAGGCCGTGTAAGTGTTTATGTTATTACACACACTACTGTCCCTACGTTTATTAGTCTGGGAACTTACACTCCCGAGCTTAATCATTTGTTGTCCCTTGCATGCCTCAACCTTTGCTCCCCCTTTTTCTCTTTTATTTCTTGCCAGTAGTTAATATGGGGTTTTCCCCCTCCGAGGAGCTGCACTTGAGTGAAAGCGGGAGGCGGTGACATCAGGCCTGGGCATGACCAATCATGGGATGGACCTGTGCCCTCCTCCTGGCAGTACGTAAGGGCAGTACCGCCCCAAATTTAACCGTGCCTTTCCCCACTTGAGGAAGGCTTGTCACACAGTGGAGAGGCTGATTATTGGGCCGTCTCCAATCCTCTTCCTTCCAGGGGAAAGTGAGTGTGAACCATACCTCTGCCTTTGCTAGGGAGGCAGGGAAGAGCTAGGATGACTGCGGGTGCCCTTGGCCTGTAGTGATGGTCCAGGGACCATCCTTCAATGGTAGCTGAGAGTTACTGCATCGGGCAGAAGCCTGCTTGTTACTGTGCTGTACAGAAGAGGTAATAAACCGTTCCTGTTGTTACAGTAGTGGCAGCTTTTATTTGATGTAATGCCGCCGGCCGGATGCGTGTGGAAAGCGTGGAGACGCGGCGCTTTGCGGCGCACTGTGACGTCACAGTCACGTGCGCACCCGGCTTCCCCGGCTTCCCCGGGCTTCCCCGACATCCCTGGAGATTAAAGTAAGGTAAGCGGGGGTGCGGGGAAGCAGAGGGGCAGAGCAGGAGCTGGGTTCGGGGTCGGGAAGGGGGGGGTAAAATGCACGCGAAGTGGAGGGGGGGTGCGTGGGGGAAACGCGGCGGCGCGCGGTCTTGACTGGCGGCAGCCGGAGTAGATCCCGGCATGCCGCCGGCATTATATCAAATAAAAGCTGCCGCTACTGTATACCTCCTGGTGCGTGACCTTACTGGGGAGGAGAGGTAATAGTTCTACCGTTGGAGATCACCTTAATTTCCTGGAGCCTATGGCATATGGAGGCGCTGCACTGCTAAAGAGATATGTCCTAGTCCTAGTCCAGAAGCCTAGTTCTAGTCCTGTGTCCCCAGTACCACCGGCGGATGACTCAGCCCTCCTGTTACCAGCAGGTATCATGTCCCACACGATCCAAAATGGCCACATCTTTCACCGAGTGGGGGACACACTGTTACACAGTATCGTAACTATAAATGCAGTAACGAGTACAATAATTGTGCAGAAACACAATAATCAAAACCATGCACAAGCTCATTAAAAAAAAAAAAGCATGCGCTCAAAATAATGTACATGCGTTCCAAACATGTAAGACGTGCGTTACCTAAACGTAATGCCCATGTGCACATTAAAATTCAAATAATTACACTGCATATAGGGAAGGTTTTTAGTCATTGTAACATAATGCTACAAATGCTAACATGGCTAATGAGGCTTTGACCTCTGCTGCTGCTGATACTGCTGCTAAAAGCTGCTCAATTAAAGAGCATTACATTCACTGAGTTGGACTTTCTAATTAATGGGGTAGTAAATAACCAAACTATAAGGAGAACGGTGCCAAAAAAACAAGCACAGCAGAGAAATCTCAAATTTTGCCCAACTTATATCGACATGAATGTCGCGGGGAATAGAATGCTCACAGTGATATACTAAAATAAAACAAATTAAAAATATTTGGGCTGATAGTAAGCCCAAATAAAGAAAAAAATCTTCCATGTTCCATCATTCTATGCAACTGCGAGCTAGCGTACAAGAGCTAAAACTGACATAATATGAGAGAAGAATGATGGAGGTCCTCCACTTCTCAGGTCATGGGCCTTCCATCACTGGTAAATACAAAGCATCTTCCTGAGGAGTAACCTAGAAAGTTCAAACATACAAATTATACAATGCAGTTTGCATCTATTTAATGTATAAATGGCATATTATTCCAAACCATGTATTATACATACAGTGTGATTATAGCATTAATTAAACGCCAGTTTCACATAAGACGAGTCAACGAGTATTCTAAAACTTGCCTTAAACTTGCTTTAAACTAGCCAGGTACATGCTAGCCAGGTACATTCAGTTTGAATGGGACTGCCAGGGACCCCTGCTGTTAATCAGATGGGCCATTAGTCTGTCTGCAGAAATGTGAAAAATGTTGCAGCATGTACCCAGCATGTACCAAGCATGTACCTGGGTCTTTTTGGAGATTGCCCCAGGTTTGTTTTAGAATAGTCGTCGGCACTACAGTACATGTGATGTACATATTATATAACATACATGATCTCACATCATTCTAATTACATTAAAGATGATCATGTATTAATAATCTTATTAAAGGAATATACACAGAAAAACAAACTTTATCCACAAACCATACCATTTGCAATAAATCATTTGATTGTATTACAGCATATTCTTACAATTATTTTATGAACTATC
The DNA here is from genome assembly GCF_040206685.1 of Ascaphus truei. Taxonomy (NCBI): domain Eukaryota; kingdom Metazoa; phylum Chordata; class Amphibia; order Anura; family Ascaphidae; genus Ascaphus; species Ascaphus truei. Next base: position 6,337 of record NW_027456505.1, on the reverse strand, counting down.
ACACAGACATCCATCAGATGTGGTGGTGTCTGTGGGGGTTCACTCTGGCAGGTTCCAGGGACTGGTGTTCCTTGGAACAGAGAGTATCTCTTCCCCTGGGATTTCTCTGGCAGCACAGACTCTCCCTGTGCTAGAGATCCCATGCACACACTCAGAGAGAGACCCACACACACTCAAACACACACACATACACACACAGACACAAACAGACACACAAGCAATTCCTGGGAATCACATATAGTACATGTAGCAGCAGTGCTGAAAAGCATCAGTGAAGAAAGGCTGACACTCAAAGCATCTAAGTGTCTAGTCGTGATGGCAGAGGTACTGTACCTCGGGCATAGGGTAGGCGGGGACATCTCAAGCCGGAGTCGGTTAAGGTAGAGGCAATTATTGAGTTGCCAGTGCCCCGAACAAAGAAACAAGTTATGGCTTTCTTAGGCACCCGCTGGCTACTATTGGAAGTTTCTCCCCAAGTACAGCACTCTCTCCAAACCCCTGACTGACTTGACCCAGAAGAAACTCTCAGTTCCGCTTGTGGGGAGGCATTCCAGGCTCTGAAATCTGTCCTCACTAGTGCTCTCATCCTGGCAGCACCAAATTGCAGCAAACGATTCCTGGTACAGACAGATGCCTTGGACTATGGTAATTGTGAGGAAGGGGGAGAACTCCTTATTGTCTACCTTAGTCGTTAGCTGTTGCCTCAGGAGGTGGCTTATGCCACCATTGAAAAAGAGTGCCTCGCAATTGTGTGGGCACTGAAGAAGCTCCCGCCTACCTATATAGTAGAGCTTTTACTGTCATCATGGATCACAATCCCCTCAGCTGGTTACAGAGGGTGTAGGGGGAGAACGGAAAGTTGCTTAGATGAAGCCTTGACCTGCAGGAATTTGACTTTACTATTCAGCACAAAAAGGGCAGTGAGTACAGCAATGCTGATGGACTCTAACGACAGGACATCCCCAGTGACCCACGTACCTCCAGAGCTTCCATGCTTGTGGAGCCACCGGATGATGTGGCTGACCCAGAGCCTTCATCTTGAGGGGGCATGTTTGACAGTAAGGGGGTATAATTGTCACAATGTGCTCACCACAAATAAGGCATGAACGCTGGACCGAGGTGGGGATGGATATAAACACCACCCACAGACGCGTGGACACGTCTGGAGTGTAGGATGGTCAAGGTAGCCGGGTCTGGGTTGGAGAGGTACGGATAGTTGATATACTTGATGGAGTCTGGGTTGGAGAAGTACGGGAAACTGCAGGTACTATTAGCCGAGGTCCGGGTTCGATAGAGGAGATTAGTCATTGTACGGTGCCGAGGTCAGGATTGGAGAGGTGCGGATTGTCATAGATAGCTGGGGTTAGGAGTACAGAAGAGCGGAGTCCAAAACAAGCCGGTTCAATAACAGAGAGCTGCGAACAAGAGGACATGACAAGACTGCAAGGTTAGGAAGCAATGAACACAACAGAACATTGAATTATGCTCAGCCAATGTGCCAGTAGCACCGCTGAGCATATATAGGAGAGAGCATCCATTTAGAAAAAGGTGTTGTGGAGGTGTGTCTGCAGTGGTGATCACCATTGGCCACTCCGCTACGCAGGACAGGTGTGGAGGTGCTCCCCCTCCATCGGCATCTTGCTAGGTCCCCCTCCAATTTCACACATCACGAGCCCCCTCAATTTCTCCCCCTCTTTTCCATCTATATCTCTCCCCTCCGTCACACTCTCTCTTCCTCACTCACCACCTCTCACTCTTCCCCCCTTCCATCAATTACCCAACTCTAACTCAATCCCTCTCCCCCGCCTCACATTTATTTCTCTCCACTGCATCGAATACATATTAAAAAAACACCCACCCGATATAAATTTTAAAAATACACCCACACCCCCAATACATATTAAAATACACCCACCCTAATACATAATAAAAATACACCCACCAAATACACCCATCTATAAATATGAAAAAAATACACCCACCCCAATACATATTTAAAATACATCCACCCCCAATACATAATAAAATAAACCCATCTCCCTAAAAAGTACTGAAATACACCCACCCCCCAATACATATTAAAATACACCACCAAAATACATATAGAAAAACAGACTTACCTTGGGGATGGTCCCAGGCTGGGCCCGTTGTCTGCGGGAGGCTCGACTGCCGGCCCTGTAGTTGACGCTAAGCCCCAGCTCTCCCCCAGCTGCAGGCCTCTCCCTCACTCTTTCCCATGCTGAACTTCTGATATCAGAGTGCGCCAGGCCTCCCTCTAATGCCAGCGCACCGGAAGCTGGGCCAAGCTTACTTCCAGTGTGCTGACGTCAGAGAGTCCTGTTGCACGTCAGCTTTGGAAGTTCGGCGTGGGATAAAGTGAGGGAGAGGCCTGCAGTTGGGGGAGAGCCGGGGCCCGGCAGCAACTACTTGCCAGCGGCCCTGATGATCACTATATTGAGTGTTAATAAGGTTCTCTGAGTTAGCCTCCCATTCATACCACTAGACAGATAGTGCAAAAAAAAATCATCCACAAACAAAAACAAAAAAAATAAACAATACACAATATAGAAACAAAAAATAAAAAAACAAAACACCTACCAATCATAACACTACACATAAAGAACAAATCCCACAGAAAACAAAAATGAAATATATCCTTTAAATTGAGGTTTTAGATACTCTCTAGTAGCCCTAAAAAACCCATACAAGCCACTGGACAGGTTTAGTTTTGTGTTCAATTTGAAAAAACAGTAAACAAAAGTACATAGTTACATAGTTACAAGGTAGATGAGGTTGAAAAAAGTCATGCATCCATCAAATTCAAACTATGCTAAATTTAGACAACAGATTCTTTATCCTATATCTATATTTACTTATTGATCCAGAGGAAGGCAAGCAAAAAACCCCAGTGACATATCATCCAATGATATCTCTACGTGTTTCACCGGGTGACCAGTGTCCTCAGGAAAACCGATCAACCAGTGAAACGCATAGGTGTAAACGAACATCTGTTGTGTGGGACGCTCCACACAGTGTTGCTTGCCAGCCTACTGACATCCGTGACTCCAACACGGAAGTGTGGGATCCAAAAACAGCCGAGGCGAGTGATGCCAGCCCAGCAGAGGAGTGGAGAGATGCCCCAGTGCCCAGCTGATCGCGCTCGTTACTTAGCTTACATATGCTTGTATATATCTGACACCATGTGAGTGTATCCTACTTTTAATTATCTGGATAAAAAGTTTTTTACCATCGGCACTATTTGGCTTCTCTTTGCCTTATCCACAAAGGTATTACATCTACAACCCCACTGAGCACAGGTATCTACACCTCTTAAAGACACCACAACATTGCCACTGTTATATGTATATGCTTTAAAGAACTGGGAATCTGTGAGTACTTACTCTGCAGGATTTGATCACTACAATTCACTAATTATTTGGAATATATTGCACTATTTTTGTATATTTCTTTTTTTTTCACATATATCTGCGCTCCCCCCCAAAAACCTGCCCATCTCACACTGAAAGGGTCCTATATTTTCTTTTCTGATTATTTTGTTATTAAGGTACATAAAGAACTTTTTAGGGTTGATCTTACTTTCTATTGCAATCCTTTTTTCATTATCCATGTTTGCTAATTTAATTGCCCTTTTGCAATTTATGTTACATTCCTTATCATTCTGATATGCTGCCTCCATCCCTGCAGTACAACAATATAACAATATTAGAATAAAACAACAATTATCAACAAGAGATTAACCAACATAACTAACCCACCCTAATCCTTTAAATCCATGTGGCTATTGAGGTGGGTGTTTTTAATAAATTCCTTATTTTT